>NW_012267258.1:4306188-4320436 GCF_000151885.1 Dipodomys ordii | reverse complement strand
TGAACTCTGGGCCTGGGCGCTGTCCCTCAGCTCTTCAGCTCAAGGCTAGTGCTCTACCACTTGAGCCACAGCACCACTTCCAGCTTTTTTCATTTTGCTTATGTGGTTCTGAAGAATTGAACCCAGGGCCTCAGGCATGCAAGGCAAGCACTCTACCACTGAGCCACCTTCCCAGCCCCTTGCTTTTCCTTCTTATCTGCAATTCAGATTTTCCACTAATTTCTACTGGCAATGAGCCAAAGTTCAAAATGATCAGGCACATTATGGGAGTGCAGTCCTTCCAACCCATCCATGTTAGACTTTGGAAAGAAAGTTCTGTATCCCTGAACTGTGGGAGAGCTGCATACATGCATCTCTGCTTCCACATCTGGGCCACCAGAAGACACTATGACAAAGGGTTACCTTGTTTGGCCTCATTTATCTTTCCCAAAAATGTTCTCGCAGTTCCTCTTCTGGCGAAAGCTTTAGAATATGAGCCATCTAACGTAATAGCTTGTGTGCAGTCTCTTTCAGCTTCTTCATATCTATGGAACATGGCAAAATTACTGACTGAAAAAAAACATAGCTGACAGAAAAACTCCATACAAACTGAGCTGCTAATTTAAAACACATGTACATAACTCCAATTACAAACTCCCAAATCAGCAGTTCAGAGTGAAGAGTATTTTTTAAACTTTTTCTTTCTCACTAAATCTTCAGACCATCTGCAGAGGAGGAAGATGATGAGGTAAAGTCAGGAAAAGGTCTGCTGGAGGATGGGATTCATGATGGTAAAACGTGAGGAGAGCAGATGAGAGACCTCACAGCACCTCCACGTACAGCAGTCTACTGTCACTTCCTAGCAAACCTTCACTAACACTCAGTGTATACCCCATTTAAAGAAACATTACCCCCACAAAATTAAGAACTCCTTATGATCTGATGGTCTATCAACT
Source organism: Dipodomys ordii (assembly GCF_000151885.1). NCBI lineage: Eukaryota > Metazoa > Chordata > Mammalia > Rodentia > Heteromyidae > Dipodomys > Dipodomys ordii. The sequence continues at coordinate 4,319,501 of NW_012267258.1, read as the reverse complement.
GATAGACTGATGGCATGAATCCTACTCAGCCGTGCATAGAGCAGTGAATTAAGAGTGAATGAGTGCTGTTCTATGATAACAAAGAGCTAAGAACAGCCAAGCATACACTCAAGGGTGTGGAGACAGTCCAAGCCTTGTATGCATAGACTCTGGGTTTGATTACCAGCACTGCTGAACGAATCCATGACTAAGCAACAAGAACAACATAAAACCTTTAGAGTCTTCCATTAATTATACAACACTGGCAAGCCATGTACATTGGATCATGCCTTATCCTTTCCACTTAGAGAGATAAGATTATGGTTTAAGACCAACTTGAGCACTGCTCACCCTCCCCCCAAAAGGTCAAGCCCTATCTGAAGTAACATGAAGCAAGGCTTTGTAGTCTATACTTATGCCGTCATCTACACAGGAGGCGTAAGTAGAAAGATGGGTGGTCCATGGCTTAGGCAAAAAAAATGTGAGACAGAATAACTAAAGTAAAAAGGGATAGAGGTGTGGCTCAAGTGCTAGAGAGCTCTCCCAATAAGCATAAGGCCTTGAGTTCAAACCCCAGTCAGTACCGCCCCCCAAAAAAGAACATTAATAAATTATTAACTTATTATGAGTGATAGCGATTTGACAGTTATGAGATATCCTTTACTTTAGGGATGAAATAACTTTGATTTGCTTTATAACAGCTCAGGGAGAGGAAAGACAAGTAAAATTAGATGAAGGATATCTAGATCTAGTGTACTACATTCATCAAAGTTTGAAAACTTACATAAGAATATTTAAAAGGGGGAAAAAAAAGGAATCTCCTGTGGTTACATTCTTTCTGATGTCTTAATGAATGGCATCCTACCCACAAGAGAGACTTCATATGAACAAAATCAGAATTTCTAAGAACTTAAATGCCTCTGATTTCTTCAATTCACTTGCAGCAGGAGAGAAGACTGTTCTACCAACACATTTTCCATGGGCCTCACTCTCATGCCTCACTTTTCAGGACAGTCACTCCTTTGCAGAGCATGGAGTCAGAGGCTTGCCTGACTCTGGCTGTCTCTGTGCTCTGGGGAACAGTCCTATGGACCCCACTTTCTACTCCCACCCATGTTTCTAGATCTACACTACCACACTTATTTTCTCTTCAGAGGACAATTCAGTCTCAGCTTTTTAAATCACTTAATCTATGAACATACTGCCCCAGGTTGGCTCAGGCTCTCTACAGTTCTGTACGCCCATATCCCATGTCCCTTGTAGCATTATCTTGAGTATTTTAAAGAGTGTTGGTCTCCTTTTCTGTGTCTCCCTCCAAACTTAAACTTCTTAAAAATAACTGCATGCTGATAAGAAATGTGTTTCTGTATTTTTCCAGTTCTGTGGCTTGAACTCAGGGCCTCTTGGTACTCAAGGCTAGTGCTCTACCACTTGAGCCACAGCACTACTTCCAGCTGTTTTTGAACAGTTTATTGGAAACAAGTCTCATGAACTTTTGTGCCCAGACTGGTTTTGAACCTTAGTCCTCAGATCCAGCCTAAGTAGCTAGGATTACAGGTGTGAGCCACTAGCACCCAGCTATAAGAAATGTTTTTGTCTACACTATGGACTTTGTATGGGGATTATTTAAGCTAAGGCAATTTTCAGAGGATCCCACTATTTCCTGCAGAACAGCACTTGCGTGTTGACTGACCGACCATCTGTGACCTGTGACTTCCCAGATGATAAGGGAAGATACAATTAGTTGCTGATTTTAAATTGCATTTTCTAATCTTGCTGCTATTGCTATATTCACTCAAAATGTATCAACTTAACTATTTGATTATTTTTCTTGGGGAGTGGAGGCAGGAAGACATTGTTCAACAAGAAATGTGCTCATTACCTGACTTATAGAATTGAAACCCCTCTGTACATCACCTTTATAATCACAATTAAGAAGGGAAAAATGGGAAAATGACAAAAGGGGCAGTATCAAGATGCATTGTATTTATAAACTGATGTGAATGGTACTCCATTGTACAACTATCTAAAATAATAAATGATAATTAAAAAAATAACTGTACGCTGAGTGCTAGTGGCTCACACTTATAATGCTAGTTACTCATGTGGCTGGTAACTGAGAATCACAGTTCAAAGCTAGCCTGAGCAAAAATGTCCATGAGATTATTATCTCCAATTAACTCCCCAAAAGTCAGAAATGAAGTTGTGTGGCTCATGTAGTAGAGCACTAGCCTTGAGTATAAAAGCTCAGGAACAGCGCCCAGGCCCTGAGTTCAAGCCCTAGGACACGCACGCACATGTGTGCACACACACACACACAAATAATTAGCTTAAATCAATGATTCATTTAACTTTAATGTTCAAGAATAAATCAATTAAATTTTATTTTCTGGTTAATATGTCAATTTATAGTAAATTTTCATCTTGCAAAGCATTAAAAAAAATAACCAATACTTACTTCTGAATTTTCAAATAGGCCATTGCTCTGTTAGCAGGAAGGAGAGCATTAGCGCCATCTGCTGCTATCCCTCGGGTGTAGCATTCAATGGCTCTCTCATATTTCCCCTCCTTGAAAAATGCATTTCCCTAGCATTTTGAAGACAAGTATGAAGAGTTAAAACATATACATTCAAATCTTAAGAAACATATCAAAGACAAATATATCAGTAATTACAGTATAAACAGATGTTTGGCTATGAGAGAGAAAAAGAGAGAGATGTTTGTATTATATGTTTGTTATTAAGTGGGTTTTCTTGTGTTCTTGAAACTAGATCTTGCTATGTAGCCCAGGCTAATCTTACTAGACCCTCCTCATTTACCTCCCAAGTGCTGAGATTCTACAAGCATGCACTACTACCACATACAGCCCACAGTATATTTTAATTGTTGAAAATCTAGTTAATAACATGGACTTTAGAATCTATAAGTTAGTTATTAAAGATATTCTTTTTCATTACTGGAAAGGTTTAAAATACATACTGTTATATTACTCTGCAACAATCATCATCATTCCATTATTTAAATATACAAAGTTTAAATTTCAAAGCATATTTTTTTAGATGCCCAATGTTATGCTGTCTTTATGGTCATTAATAACTCATCAAAAGTGGACTGAGGTGTGGTTTGGGGGTAGAGCACTCAATTTTTGTGAAAGAATAAAGTCCTCGAATAGTACAGCTCACTCTTCAGTAACATTAATATGCCTAAATATACAACAAATTATACTGTATGGAAATGTTATATTTATTTATTCATAATCATTCACATAATATATCCCAAGTCCCTCCTTAAAATTTAATAGGAGTCCTTTATAGGTCCATGAAATTAAATCTCACCTCATGATTTATAAAGGAATTTTAACCAAAATTGGTTTCATATGAATTAATAAGTATATCATAAGAATGAATTATATTTCTATTGGTTATAACTATTTTAAATACTGCTATACTATTTTAAATCTACATAGTTTCCCCAAATTTGAATGCTTCTATTACTGTATATAATTATAATTATTTTAAATTATAATTCATATATATTAAGTCATTAATTACTCAATGTTTGAATCAATAGACACCACAGGGTTTAATGTATTCAATTTCTAGTTCCCACTCAAAAATTTCATTATAACATCAGAGGAGACAAAAACTCAACTAATATACCAGAAACTAGGAGTAAGCACTCTGCAAACCATGTTTATTTCAAGTCAGAATCCTTTTGGATTACCAGGTCTTTCTCTGAAATGGCCTGCTGCTTATGCTGCTGTTCTTCAATTTGTTTTTTCTCTCCTTCAGTTGACTTGATCAGTGTAGTATCTTCCTTTGGATGTGAGTTTTCTTTGGCTGTTAAAGCCTAGGACATAAAATATTCAGCTAAAATAAAACAAGCAATGCAAGATACATACATATTTTTCTTCAAAATGTATATTACTCAAACATATTAGAATTTCTGCCACATTCAAAGAACTGGAATAGTCTTTCTACTGATTGAAGTAAAATGCTATACATGTAGGTGAATGATGTGCTTCTTGTTTCAATTAAAATAAGAAACATCCAGTACAGGCAGTTGTTCATTAATGTATTTAATAAATACTTGTTGAATTTCTGTACAGGCCAGGCATTATTCTAGAAGCCTTGAATAGTTTAATTAAGATCATATCACAAGTATCTCAATTTAATATTCAGTCATTAACATAGGACAATATAATTACCATGAAGATAATTACCAATAGTTTTTATGTGTGGTAAGTAATGGGAATAGTTAAAAGCAGATTAGCCAGGTGCCAATGGCTCACGCCTACACTCCTAGCTATTCAGGAGGCTGAGATCTGAGAAGATCATAGTTCAAATCCAGCCAGGGCAAAAAAGCCAGTGAGACTTTTATCTCCAATTAACTACACAAAAAAAATCAGCTAGGCCAGGAAGTGGTGGCTCACACCTAGCTACTCGGGAGGCTGAGAACTGAGAATCACGGTTCTGGAAGTGGCGGTGTGGCTCAAATGGTAGAGTGCTAGCCTTGAGCTGAAGAGCTGAGGGACAGTGGCCCAGGCCCAGAGTTCAGGCCTCACAACCGACAAAAAAAATTACATTACATTAAATTAAAAAATCGGCTAGTATTGAGCACAAAAGCTCAGGGACAGCACCCAGGCCAGTCCTATGACTAGCACCAAAAAAAGGGAAGATTTTCTCCCAATCATGGTCCCTTTTTTTTTTCTCAGTGTCTTAAAGATGGCAAAACAATTACAGCTTATAAAAAGTGAAAGGAATATACAAATGCTCAACATCATTGGGCAACTAATTTTACATTATAGAATAGTATTATTCCTAGTAAGAAACAGATTACAAAGTAGGAGCAATTTTAACAGTACAGAATTAAAATATATGCAAATAGCACAAAAATCATAGCACAAAACAAAAACAAAAAAGTCAAATAAATAATGAAAAAGTTATCCTTTATTTGAGAAAAGTGAAGAAGCAATAATTCTAAAGATCTCTGCCAACTCCTAAGTGATGATCATTTAAGTATTACTGCATTCTGCTAGCTTTCAAATCATTTGGTAAAACTGTCTTGTACAAAGAAAATTAAAAAGATTCTACATCAAGAAACCTGTAATTCAGAATCTATACAAAAGCTTTAATTTCATCAAATTTAGTCATATATGTACTTAAAGTAGCTGTAGTTTACCTGATTGATTTTCCTGAGTTCATTTGTAGCTTCAAAGTTATTTGGCTCCAACTCTAACACTTTTTCATAATCTAAGTATAAGAAAAGATAAAGAATTTTTTAAAGGCTAGCATTTTTAAAACCTGCAAAAAAGTAATAATATGCAACATATAATCAACTATTCTAAAATGAAATGAAGGAATACCTAAGAAATATTAACATTAGAAACTGTACGTTATTCATTCTCACCCAGGACAGTCAAAATCCTACCAAAATTCTGTAATAAATATCTTCCATCAACTCTAAGGGTATGTGTTATTATAGATGTTTATACCATTAAACCAAATCTATTTGAAGTTAGCTTTCTCCATATTTTGTCATTTGTACTACATAAATCCACAGCTCTTTTTCCTGCTTTTCAGTGGTCAATTGGAGATAAGTTTCACAGACTTTCACAGTCTGACTTTGAACCATGATACTCAGATCTTAGCTTCTTGAATAGCTCGGAGTACAGGCATGGGGCATTGGCCATAAATCCATTTTTGTGTAGTAACAGAAGGCTTGTAATTTACAGTAAATGAAAACATGGTAAGAACAGTATAAAATTAGGCATGGTGGCATATGCTTGTGTGTAATCCCAACTACTGGGAGGTAACAGTAGAATAACTATTACCTGAGACCAGCCATTGGTAAAAACCATAAGACCTTGTATGAAAAATAATTAAAGCAAAAGCAAAACAAAAAGGCCATTAACATGGCACAAGTGTCAGAGCATCCACCAATGCAAGTGTAAGGCCTGGAGTCCATACTTCAATATGATCAAGTGAAAAGCTCCACATGTACATCTACCTTATTTTTTTTTAATTTTTCTGAACTTCAAAAGGTTTTACAATGGGGTTACCATCTAACATGTCCACCGAAGTGTCCAGTGCTTCCTGGACACATCCAGTCTGCTCCTTCCCCAGTCTCATTTCACATTTCCCACTTTATCACCTATGTACATGGAGTGTTCTTGCCCCACCTTTTGCTTCACAACACCCAAAAAGATGGCTGATGAAGCCATCTCTATATTACAGATGAGAGACTTAAAACTAGAGAATATGCCAGTCACAAGGTGTGATGGTACAGAATGGAATGAAAAGTCGAATCAAAGTCTGACTCACAGCAAATAATGCATTCTTCCCTAAAATAACATGTTAAACTGCAAAAAATGAGCCTTGTTCAAATACTTTATAGGAAGCTCTCTGAAAGTAGTTTGTTATACTTATTTAGTATTCTTTGTATACTAGTAAACTACTAAAGAAATTTTTAGATACAAATGACCTGAAAAATATTAATACCTTTTTTGGCATCTTCTAATTTTTGCAAAGCAAATCGAGCAGCACCTCGTCTGGCATAAGCTTTCGTATAACTTCTATTTAAAGCGATGGCCAAATTACAATCAGACTCTGCAACAGCAAATCTGCAATTAAAATGAATAAAAATCAATCAAAACTTTAAAATGTGTTTCTAAAATTCCTAAAAGTAGCATTTGATTCAAAATGAACAGCATGTTTATGACTTCCCTTTGTTTAAATGAGCCTACTAAACTCAGTCTCTCACTGGATGCCAGTGGTTCAGACCCGTAATCCTAGCTAGTCAGGAGGCTGAGATCTGAGGATCACAGTTTGAAGCCAGCCTGGACAGGAAAGTTGTGAGACTCTTATCTCCAATTAACTACCAAAAAAGCCAGAAGTGGAGCTGTGGTTCAAGTGATAGAGTGTTAACCTAAAGCAAAAAGCTCAGAGACAGGGCCAATGCCCTGAGTTCAAGCCTCAGGACTAGCACAAAAAACAATAATAATAAAATAAAATAAAAGCAGTCTTCCGGGAGCATTCCCTTTAATGCAACAAGAAGGCCCAGAACCATTGCCTTCTCTCAGAGTCATACTAGAGGTCCTCCTTAGTGCACTGCCAAAAGACAGAAATATAAGGTTTAAAAAAAAGTAGAAGCAAAATTGACATTATTTTCAGATCATATGATGAGATCATTATAGAAAACTCAAAACAATATACCAGCAGTGCTAAAAAAAATGTTTATCAAGGTGATTCCTTTCTTACAAACCAGCAAAATCAGCATTGATGATATGACAATCACATAAGACAGCAACTCAGAAAATTGTAAGACTATCTATGAAGAACTTAAAGGACTTAAGTGAAGATAATTTCACATTCATTATCTCCACACTTATCTATAAATCTAATGTGATTCTAATCAAAATCCCGATAGGATATTTCAAGGAATTTGAAGAGAAAGTGCTATAATGTATAATACTGAGCAAAAGTCCAAAAATACATTGGCCAGTCCTAAAGAATGAGGTAGAACGTGCCCTATAGGATTATCAATGCTTGCAACTCTAATACCACAGTAAGTAGGAATAGTATGGACTGGATGGGAAGTGTAAGGAACAGAAATGATCCATGCACACTCAATGTACAACAACTTCAATGTGACAGGGTCCTGGGGAACACATGGCTATCCCATCAACAGGGATGCAAAAGTCTGAATATGCATGTTGAACAACACGAAACTGGAACCCTACCTCCACTTATATAAAAAGATTCCAATGTGAAAAGTAAAGCTTAACTTTTTTTTTTTTTTGTCATTCATGGCGCCTGAATTCAGAGCCTGAGTTCTATCCCTGAGCTTTTTAACTCAGGGTTAATGCTCTACCACTTTGAGCCACAGCACCACTTCCAGTTTTCTGGTGGTTAATTGGAGATAATAGTCTCATGGACTTTCCTGCCTGGGCTGGCTTTGAACCATGATCCTCAGATCTCAGTCTCCTGAGTAGCTAGGATTATAGGCCTGAGCCATGGGCACCCAGCAAGAATGATTTTTTTTTAAAACAAACCAGGTTTAATTTTTAAGGGCTCATCTTCTAAAACTAAATATATATATATATATATATGTATATATATATATATATTTACACACACACACATGTATATATATTTTTTTTAATTTTTTTTTTTTTGGTCGGTCGTGGGGCCTGAACTCTGGGCCTGGGCGCTGTCCCTCAGCTCTTCAACTCAAAGCTAGCACTCTACCACTTGAGCCACAGCACCACTTCTGCCTTTTTCTGCTTATGTGGTGCTGAGATATTGAGAATTTTTGTTCAGGAACATTTATTCTGTTTTATGGAAAGAAGTGTTACCTGATTCTAGAATTGAAAACAGCCAATACAAAAAAAAAAAAAAACACCTCAAAACAAAAAACAATCTAGTCTCTGTTCTTTATAGAACTTCAAGATAAAAAAAAAGAGAAGATACAAACTGGCAGCAGGTAGTTTTCAGAGCTGTGTCAAAGTATCACTATCCAGAATAAAAGACTTTGTGTTTTTATTGTTCTGAAGGCAGAAAGGGTTTGCTTTTTTGGTTTTTGGTTTTTGAAACAAAGTCTCATTATCAAGGCTGCCCTTGAACTCTTAATCCTCCTGCCTCAGCCTACCAAGTGCTGTCCAATCAAAATAAAAATCAAGAGAAAACCAGTCTAACAGAAAAGTAGACAAAATGCAAATTAGGCTTTTCACAGAAAAAAAAAGTGTCGAATACACATATAAAAGGATGCTTAATCTCATAGAGTTGAAAAAATATGAAAACACAATGAACTACCATTTTACATCCATTAGATCAAAAACAATTACAAAGCCAAATTAAACCTGTGTTAATAAGGTTACTGAATAGGCGTTCTTTTTTTTTTTTTTTTTTGGGTCCGGTCATGGGACCTGAACTCTGGGCCTGGGCACTGTCCCTCAGCTCTTCAGCTCAAGGCTAGCACTCTACCATTTGAGCCATAGCACCACTTCCGGCTTTTTTTTTCTGCTTATGTGGTGCTGAGGAATCGAACCCAGGGCCTCAGGCATGCAAGGCAAGCGCTCTACCACTGAGCCAACTTCCCAGCCCCATGAATAGGCATTCTTAAACTATACAAAGTATACAACTACTTTTGTAACAATAAGTCATCTTTCTATAAAGCTGAACATGCTTTACCATGTGTATGAAATGTTCATAGCATCAATGTTTACAATAAAAACCAAGGTGGGCACCAGCGGTTCATTTCTACAATCCTAGCTACTCAGAAGGCTGAGATCTGAGGACTATGATCAAAGCTTTTTGTAGTTTATCTTTCTGTTCATCATGGAATCTTCAAGCCCAGGCTTTTGCATGTGCTAATCAAACCTTCTTTGAGCCACACTCCAACCTATTATGATACACTTAAAACACTCAAAATTATTGAGGGATACACACAAATTAAATCTTTTTTATCAAGAGAAAAGAAAAATGCACAATTCAAGAGAGTAGTTAATAGAGTCAAATAACAGTAATAACAAAATAATAGTAATACTCTAACTCTGAAGTTGGGAAGTGAATTTACTTCAAATTAATCTCTATAACTTACATATAAGGCACATATAATACAGATATCAAGGATTATATATGTAAATAATTCCCTAATTTTCAGTATATCATTTTGTTTCAGAGACCTCAAATGTTATTTAAATAAGACAAAATTCAGCAATACAATTCATAGCTCCAAATCATTAAAACAATTATCTTCTTTCTTAATGTTTACTTTTAAAACATATGATAGGCCAGGTACTTGCATATGTTAAACATGTTAAAGAATCAATATTGCCAGACGCTAGTGGCTCATGCCTGTAATCCTAGTTACTCAGGAGACTGAGCTCTGAGGATAATGGTTTGAAGCCAGCTCAGGAAGGAAAGTCTCAGAGGCTCTTATGTCCAATTAGCTATCAGAAAACCAGAAGTGGCACTGTGGATCAAAGTAGTAAAGGAAAGAGCTTAGTGAGACAGCACCCAGGTCATGAGTTTTAGTCCCACAACCAGGAAAAAAGCAAAAACCAAAAACCAAAAAAAAGTCAATATGACTTCAAAATAAATACTGGACCATATCTTAAATTCATCAGAATGAAAGAAGACAAATGGCTTTTCAAGAAACATAGGGAAATTCGTTTCTAAAACCATACCAAATAATATTTTTTCTTCTATGGATTGACTAAAGAACTTCACTACCTGATTTTAAAGAAAACAGGCTAGGGCAACATGGTTTAAGCAAGAAGATATATTCAATAAGTTAAATAAAATTACTCAATAAAAGGGAGTAAGATATAGAATTTATAGAGCTGGGTACTAGTGGCTCACATCTATAATCTAGCTAGTCAGGAGGCTGAGATCTAAGGGTCATGCGTTAAAGCCAGTCCAGGCACACTCTCTCCATTTAAACACACACACACACACACACACACACGCACGCACACGCGCGCGCGCACACACACACACACACACGCACACACACACAGCCAAAAGTGAAGCTGTGGCTAACCTTGTGTGCTACCCTTGAGCACAAAAAGCTCAGGGACAGTTCTTACACACACACACACACACACACACACACACACAGCCAAAAGTGAAGCTGTGGCTAGCCTTGTGTGCTACCCTTGAGCACAAAAAGCTCAGGGACAGTTCTTAGATCCTAAATTCAAGCTCCAGAGCCAGCTCCAATTTTTTTTAAAAGAATACAATACATTTTACATCTCTTCCACACTTTTTACAAAAGAATTTTTGAAAACTGGTGTCCACATACACACAAGGCCATTCTCACACATTATAGAAAGTCCTTACTTTTTCAGCCTGAAGTATGCCGATGCTCTGTTTGTTGGTAGCATAGGATTATACGGGTCAGCATCCATGCCTTTGGTGTAACATTCTATTGCTTCATCATATTTCCCTTGTTTGAAGTACTTATTTCCCTGAAAGAAAACAGATAAAGTAAAGTGGTCTTTTTTGTTTTTTGTTGTTGTTGTTTTTAAGTGCTACATAGTTACCATATAGATACAAACCAAAAGCCCTGGCAGAAAAATGAATAAAATACCTAGTATTAGACTTTTATTGGCAATACCAACTCATAGAAATGTAACAAAAGAAAGGCAACTAGATGAATTCAATCTGAAGAGTTCCACCTTTTTGCAAAGCAAAGTAACTTTTCTATAGAAATGAGCTTATCATCCAGAGAAATGCTGGGTACTCTAAAAGTAATCAAAGATGTCTATGATAAGTACATTTGCTGAGAATCACCCAGTAATTCAAGTTGCTTCAATCTACTACTAAAGCAACAGAAAAACTCCAGGGATAGCCCAGGCACTTGACATGACTAACAACTCATGCCACCAGTGAGAAGCCTCTCATTATTAATCTCATTTTATACCTGAGAAAACTGAAGCACAGGTAGCTAAAGAACTTGTCAGAGTTGAATGAGGTAGTTAATCTGGATCTAGAGTCCAGATTCCTAGTCACTGTGCTCTAACAAGAAAACAGCCAGTAATAGTTTCAAGTTTGAATATCCTCTATTATGTAAGAAAAGTTTTAAAATTCACGCAATTTTCTATGTATTCTGCTTACCTTAAAGAAACTAAGTTAACGTAAAAATTACCTTTTCTTTCAGAGCAAGGGCCTTCTGTGAATCGACACGAATCCCATCTTCTTCTGATTCTGATTCCTGAGACATGGAATCATGAGTACTGTCTTCTTTATCCAGCTCATCAAGAATACTGTCCTAAAATATAAGCAAAAGAAATCTGCTCATAGCTGTATAACCAGTAAGAAAAAAAGACTAGACTCAATAGAATTAATAGTGTTCAAGTCTGAGGACCAAAGGTCTGTAAAAGCAATCCAAATAACCTCTTAATGTTAAGATTAATACACAGAGAAAAAAAGTGTTGTTATTTAGAAAACCAAGATGTAAACCTCTTAAACACTGACATTGAACTCATAAAGTCAACAGATTTTAAAGATCACCACTAAGTCACAAACTAACAGTAATAAAAGTATTACCATTTGACATGAAATATAGCACTCTGCTGGCGGAGAAAGGGTTTTTGGAAGAAAACATACAAAAAATATTTTTCTTCTTTATTTTAAAGTAGAAACAACTCTAGAGCACAATTAACTTCTGATTCTAACAACCCATGACGTAAGCCAGGATATTTTTATTCACTTGAAACTGGAACACTAGTTAGTTAACTTACTCAAAGTCATTCAGCAAGTAACTATAACTCAGCTGAGTCTCCCAAAGAAAAAGTTAATACATATTTACTTCATGATAACAGTTTCACAGACCCTATCAGGATTATTCAAAAGTATATTTTATCATCTATGATCAATGATTTCTAGTAAAATACTTATAATTTTTAACTTTCAATTGGTAGAAGCACATAATTATTGGGTAAAATGATATCTCAAACTATATAACAATATGTAATGATCAAATCATGGCAACTGGCATGTTACCCTAGACATTAAAATTCACTAAAGCTAATATAGACACAAACGTTAATCATTATATAAACAAAATCCTATTTGTACTTAGTATTACCTAATAAAAAACACATCTTTAATAAATTAAAAAACAAGTTAGGTGCTGGTGCCTTATGCTTATAATCCTAGCTACTCAAGAGGTTGAGATCTGAGGATCATGGTTCAAACCCAGCCCAGGCAGAAAAGTTTCATTGAGACTTTATCTCCAATTAAGTACCAGAAACCTGGAAGTGGAGCTGTGGCTCAAAGTAGAAGAACACTAGCCTTGAACGAGAGAGCTCAGGGACAGTGCCCAGGCCTTGAGTTCAAGCCCCATGACCAACCGAAAAAAAAAAAAAAAGAAAAAGAGAGAGAAAAGAAAAGAAAGCTAGAATAAGATGGGACAATTGGTTCCCTTTCACATGTTGATGAGACAAGTTTTTCCTTTATCAACAATTTATTCTTTTCTCTGGAAGAATGGTTCAAGTGGTAGAGTGCCAGCCTTGAGTAAAAAGTCAAGCAAGAAAGCCCAAGGCTCTGAGTTCAAGCCCTAGTTCCAGTACAAAAAATAAATTTCCTAGATAAACAACAAAATAGTACATTGTTAGATGAAAACAGGATCTTGTTTATATAATGATTAAACTCTAGGTCTAAATGAGCTTTATGGCTTAGTGACTTAAGATATCATAGTATTATTTGGAGTGGTAGATGAGCCACTTACTGGAAAGATTACAGGAGGAAAAAAAAACCTTGTATAGTTAAATATAAAGCTTGTGGGGCTGGGAAGGTGGCTCAGTGGTAGAGTGCTTGCCTCCCATA
>NW_012267258.1:4264143-4305828 GCF_000151885.1 Dipodomys ordii | reverse complement strand
AAAACAAAACACAAACACAAAGCTCTGAGTTGAAACTCCAGGCAAAGAAAAGGAAAAAAGAGAGACAAGACACAGGACATAAGAACCCTAGTATTTTTCTTTAATCCATGACTATTAGCTAAATCCAAGAATTTCATTCCAGTATTAAGAAGCACATGACACTATTAGCTTACCACATCAAGTTTTGCCCATGCCTCATAGTCGTAAGATTTTATCCTGTTTTTTGTGTTTTCTTGTTTGGTTTTCTTGGAAGACTCTTTAGCTTTACTTTTCTTCTTTTTCCTAAAATTCCCATTTCGAATAGGAGGTAAATTCTAGGCAGAGAGAAAAAAAAGATTGAATACTGTGTTGTTGTTGTTTTTAAATAATTAACAATGTTAAGAACTGTTTCCAATTGAATTTGAAAGTGACTCAAAGAATCAATTTATCAGCTTCACCAGCAATGGGTGCTGGTGTCTCATGCCTGTGATCCTAGCTACTAAGAAGGCTGAAGTTTGAAGATCTTGGCCAGCTCAGGCAGAAAAGTCTGTGGAACTCTTATCTCTTATTAGTCAGCAAAAAGCAAAAGTGGAGCTGTGGCTCAAGTGGTTGAGTGCCAGCCTTGAGTTAAAAAGCTAAGGGACAGCCCCCAGCCCTCAAGTTCAGACCCAAGACCAACACCAAAAAAAAAAAAAAAGTAATTATGCTTGAAAAGTTTCATTCTTTTATTTAGGTTGGATACTATCCATGCACCAAAAAAAATATCACCTGGAAATCTGAATTATCCTTTTAATTTACAATCCTAAATTCAAACTTCAAAAGCAACTTAAATCTTTAGTTAGAACAATGAACAAGCAGTATTTCAAAGGCAAACTGAAGTGTTCCCACATCACTACATATAATACTAAAAGTTAATGAAAGTGAACTATGCAATTCATGAGTAGAGATGGGAGGGAGGGAGGGAATGGGAGAGAATGGGGGAACAGATGATACTATACCTGATGTATGTAAAGCTAACTCCACTATATATCACCTCTAAAACAACAAACTTAAAAGAACAAAAAAACCCCAAAAATTTAGCCATATTTAAATATACTGACTTATGAAAAACATTTATGCCAATACTGTTATGTTATATATCCTTAAATACATAACACATATATGTATACACACATCCTTTGATATTTTATAATGCTAAGACTTAAAATATTTTACTATACTGAATGGAGTTACTACAAATTCTGCATATTTAAAAGATGTACAATTTCTAAAACTGTTAACAGTGAAGTAAATCATTTCAATTTTAGTATTTTCACAAAACATTTTAAAAAGCTATGCTCTGGGCACAGCTATAATCCTAGCTACTCATGAGGGTGAAATCTGAGGATCAATGCCAGCAAAGCACCAAAAAAAAAAAAAAAAGTTGAAAGTGGAGCTATCAGTCATTTGGTAGAGAAAAACAGCTCTGAGATAGTGGTGGGGCCCTAAGTTCAATCCCCAGGACTGGCCTAAACAAATAAAAAATAAATAAAGTCATGCTTTGTTGTAAAATAAGGAAGTTTTGCTGTATCTAAATTAGGATTTCTCAATTTACCTCTTCAGGAACACCACTCTGCCTTCTTAATTCCATGTCCTTTTGTTTAATGTCTTTTTCCCAGTGTTCTAAATCCCTCATAAAGTCTTGTAATTCTTCTGCATTTTGTTTCACTTGTAGTTGTAATTCAATTGCTTTATTTGAAGTCATTATTGCCTTCAAAGTTTTGGTCAATCCTTGATAAGAAATAAATGAGATAACAGTTGTTCCTCAATTTACAATGGTGTGGCAGCCCCCTCAACCCCTTGCAAATTGAAGACAGTTAAATAAAAAATGAACTTTATGGGCTAGAGTTATGGCTCATGGAGTGGAGTATCTGCGTGGCAAGCACAAGACCCTTTGTTAACATCTTAGTACAAGACCCTATGTTCACATCTTAGTACTATCAAACAAACAAAAAACCAAAACACTTCTGCAGGCATGGTGGCAGCAGAGGTAGGATCGCCACTGAAGATCAGTCTGGAATACACAGTAGACCCTGTCTCAAAAACAAGCATTTAATACACCTGCCAATCACAGCCTAAAAAGACACTACATAGAATATAAATTGTTTCCTCTTGTGATACATAGTAGAAAAGACTTGCTGCTCATGGTCACTGCCCAGCATTATGAGACTTTTATACCACATAATACCCACCCAGAAAATGACCAAAATTCAAAGGAGTTTCCATTGAATGCATATTTCTTTCTCACCACCAGAAAGGAGATCATTAAGTCAGGGACGGACTGTCTACATTTGGTTTATTTTTCTGAAACTTACTTAACAACTTGTATCACTTTATAAAGGGCCAAAATATATGGACAGGAGACTATGTTGATGCTAAACAAAGTATCAATGTAATATTTTTAAATGAGTAATTTGCTAACAAATCTGATCTCCTCAAAAGCCAGTATGAAAGGCAAGGTGTGGGGGGATTACAGAAATTAGGTAGTAATGGCAGACTGGCTGCTTGTTTTCTAGTTTGTAAGTATATTCCAACTTCTTTTTTTCTTTCTTTTTTTCTTTTTTGGTGCTGATATTGGGGCTTGAACAAAGAGCCTGTCTCTTGGCTTTTTTTTTTTTGCCCAAGACTGGCACTCTACCATTTGAGCCACAGCTCCATTTTCACCTCTTATGTGATTACCTGGAGATAAGAGTCTCACAGACTTTCCTGCCTGACCTTCAAACTGCAATATTCAGATCTCAGCCTCCTAAGAGGCTAAGATGACAGGTGTGAGCCACTAGTACTCAGTCCAATTCCTTTCTTTACTCCTCTTTTTCTACCACATATTGAACTTGTACTTGACAGACACCATGGCAAAAATTTTATAGAGGCAAAAACAAAAAAGACAAGACCTCCTGTCTACTGTGATGAAAACAAGATTAAGTACTTAGTGATAGAGAACTATGTCAAATCAGATTTCTCAACCTTGGGACTATGGACATTTGAGCTGGAAGATTCCTCTTGTTAGCAACAGCCTTATTATCTTCTAAAGGCTAATGGCTAGTACCATCCCTTTGCACTAGATGTTGTGATAAACCAAACTGTTCACAGTGCCAGATGGCCCATGAAAGGCAAAGTAGCCACATTGAGCCCTATAAATACTGACCACAAAGGACAGGTATAAATCAGGTGGTAGGTGACAGGGTTAAGGAAGGAGCTCCCTGAAGTACTGAAATTTCAGCCAGGTTTTAACAAGGGCCAGTCAAACTGGGTGTTAGTGGCTCATGCCTGGAATCCTAGCTAGTCAGGAGGCTGAGATCTGAGGATCACAAAGTTCAAAGCCAGTCTCAGCAGGAAACTTTGCTCAGCAGGAGACTCTCATCTCCATGTAACCACCAGAAAACAGGAAGTGGTACGGTGACTCAAAGTAGTAGAGCATTACCCTTGAGCAAAAATTCAGGGACAGCACCCCACACCCAATTTCCAAAAAAAAAAGAGGCCAAACAAATGACTTACAGAAGCAGAATGGGAAACTATGAGGGAGAAAAAAGAGGGAAGGTAGATATGGGACCAACTTTGAAATGTCAGGCCCTGAGTTCTGATCTATATTCTAATGTGAAGATCTTGAAAATGGTAAAATAAAAAAGATGTGATGCTTGACCAGACTGAAAATTCTAGGTGTAAAGAAAATTCTAGGTGTAGCCAGGCTCCGGTGGCTCACTCCTGTAATCCTTGCAACTCAGGAGGCTGAGATCTGAGGATCGAGGTTCAAAGCCAGCCTGGGCAGGAAAGTCTGTGAAACTCTTTTTTTGTCAGCCTGGGCATTATCCCTCAGCTCTTCAGCTCAAGGCTAGCACTCTACCACTTCAGCCACAGTGCCACTTCTGGCTTTTTTCTTTTTGCTTATGTGGTGTTGAGGAATCGAACCCAGGGCCTCATGCATGCAAGGCAAGCACTCTACCACTGAGCCACCTTCCCAGCCCTCTGTGAAACTCTTATCTCCAATAAACCACCAGAAAACCGGAACTGGCGCTGTAGCTCAAGTGGTAGAGAGCTAGCTTTGAGCTGAAGACCTGAGGGACAGCACCCAGGCCCAAAGTTTGAGTCCCATGACTGACAAATAAAGAAAAAAAGAAAGAAAGACTCAAGTGATGTCCTAGATTTCTGTCTTGGGAGCCTGGTAAGATTGGTAATACTGGGCTGGGAAGGTAGCTCAGTGGTAGAGTGCTTGCCTTGTAGGCATGAGGCCCTGGGTTCCTTTCCTCAGCACCACATAAGAAAAAAGAAAAAAGCCAGAAGTGGTACTGTGGCTCAAGTGGTAGAGCTCTAACCTTGAGCTGAAGAGCTGAGGGACAGTGCCCAGGCTCAGAGTTCAAGGCCTACAACTGACAAAAAAAAGGGGGGGGGGCTGGGAAGGTGGCTCAGTGGTAGAGCGCTTGCCTTGCATGCATGAGGCCCTGAGTTTGATTCCTCAGCACCACATAAGCAAAAAGAAAAAAGCTGGAAGTGGCGCTGTGGCTCAAGTGGTAGAGCGCTAGCCTTGAGCTGAAGAGCTGAGGGACAGGGCCCAGGCCCAGAGTTCAGGCCCCAGGACCGGACCAAAAAAAAAAAAAAAAAAGATTGGTAATACCATTTTGATTCAGAAGATGCAACTTATAAAGGAAAAGAGGTTTCAGTTAGAGGGGTGACAAATAGAAAGCAGGATTAATTCAGTTGGCAGAATCTGAGTACTTAAGGAACACAGCAGGAGGAGATACCTAGAAGGTAGCTCTAAAGGACTAAGGATAAATGAGTGTCACCAGCAAAGACAGAAGCTAGAGTCATGATTTGAACATGTTTAGCCTCAATGATGACTGGGGGTTTGGAAGAGCCTGAAAAACATTAATATTTAAGGAACAGGAAAACAGGCCACCATCAGAAAACCTAGGCAGCAGCACATAACAGAGCTGGGGGGAAACTAAAGAGTATGTTCAAGGATGGCCAGAGGCAATACGTTTTATCAAAGTGGGACAGATTAGTAGTGCCAACATGGGTGGGTAAAGAAAACACATTGTAGCCAAGCGCTGGCAGGGCCTGTAATCCTAGTTACTCAGGAGGCTGAGATCTGAGGATTGTTTGAAGCCAGCCCAGGGGGGAATGTCTGTGACACTCTTACCTCTCTCCAATTAACCACCAAAAAGCCAGAAGTGTGGCTGGCTCAAGTGGTACGGTACTAGGTTTAGAGGAGGGGGGGGGGGGGGGCGCTTGAGATAGCACCCAGGCCCTGAATTCAAACCCCAGGCCTGGCATAATTTTTTTTTTTAAAGCACACCGCATTTAGCTGTATAAAGATGATTCAAACCTGGTGCCAGCGGCATTCGCCTGTAATCCCAGCTCCTCGAGAAGCTGAGAATTGAGGATCTGGGTCCCAAGCCAGCCCGGGGAAGACCAATCCGACACTCGTATCTCCAGTTAACCAAGATTATTCACTGCTGCCTGGCCGCTGGTGGCTCAGATCTAACATCTTAGGTTACTCAGGAGGCTCAGATCCGGAGGGTCGGGGTTCAAAGCCAACCTGGTCGGCATTCAGCTCGATTTCATTCCCCCCCCCCTCCCCAACCCAGAGAAAAATCAGCAGAGAGTTAGGATGGCCTCGTGTGCCTCGATCCGTGGTCAGACTAGCTCATCAAGAGGAGTGGAGGTTCCAACCCGGGGTCTCCCCCGCCCCACCGGCTACCAGACACACGGGGTGCTCGGGGGGGGGCAATATCAGGGTCACATCCGGAGACCTAGGAGAACTTGGGGCCCGCGGAGGCGCAGAGGGGGGCGGGCCCCTCGCGGTGCTGGGGGGGGGAACGGAGGCTCCGCCGTCACGACCCCCCTCCTCAGGGGGTGGGGGACGCCCCCCCCACATCCCCACCTCAGGCCAGGCCCAAGGTCTCGGCCCGGGCGCGCGCGCCGACTCCTCCCCAGGGATGCGCTCCAGGGACGCCGCTACCCAGGACACCGAGCCTGCGCAGTCCGCCCCAGTCCTCTCCGCCTCACCCTGACCTTCGGTGCGACCTCCCCCCTCCTCTTCCCGCTAGGAGACCCCCTCCCCCCAAAATGGGCCCCTGCAGCGGGTGACAACGGCAGCGTCCACCCACCTGCCCCGGGCCGGCGCTGTCTTCCCCACTCAGCGCCTCAGAGCCGCGGCGACTCACGCCGGCCCTTCCCACAAGACCCTGCGCGCCGCGCGCCCCGCCCCCGGGAGCCTGACCGGAGCATGCGCAGAAGGTCAGGCTGGGGGGGGGCCTGCTGCTCTGGTTGGCTACAGCTGGAGGGGGCGGGGCTGAGAGTGTCAAAAGCGAAATCGGAGGCTGGGTCGGCTTCAGTGTCACTCAGCTGAACCCCCCCCCCAAACTGAAGTCACCCCGAGCTAGTAGGAGCCGCCAGGCAATAAAGCCTGGGGGTAT
Source organism: Dipodomys ordii (assembly GCF_000151885.1). Classification (NCBI taxonomy): domain Eukaryota; kingdom Metazoa; phylum Chordata; class Mammalia; order Rodentia; family Heteromyidae; genus Dipodomys; species Dipodomys ordii. The sequence goes on along the minus strand of NW_012267258.1, from coordinate 4,299,397 downwards.
TTGCTTGAATTCTCAGCGCTTTTGTCCTTACTACTTGTATTGCTTTTGTCTTGATAAATGATCATTGTATCAGAAGGACGCTGTTTCTCTAGGATCTGGACCATGTTGTGGCTGTCTTTTATTCCCCTCTGTAAATACTTGTCTGTCTGCCTTCCCTGCAGTGTATGTATCTCTGAATCTAATGTGTGTCAATATTAAGATCTGATGTGTGTGTATACCTGGGCTTGAACTCAGGGCTATTCGCTCTCATTTGTTGTCCCCCCCCCCCAACTGGCTGTCTTTTTACCACTTGAGCCATACTTCTACACTTCCCGTCCAGCATTTTGCTAGTTAATTCGATATAAGAACCTCAAAGACATTTCTACCCAGGCTAGCTTCGAACCCCATCCTTCAGATTCCAGCCTCCTGAGTAGCTAAAATTATAGGCACGGACCACCAGTGCCTAGCTCCAAGGACTTATTTTGGCTTATCTAAAAGAAAAAATGAATATGAAGCCTTTAACACTTTAGGCTTCCACTTTCTTTGTGAGCAAAACTTTCATTACCCTAACAACTGTAAAATAAATCGCATATAACTTTACAGTCCACAAACACAAATAGCCAAATTTCAAATTAGATCAATTTTATAATCTCAAATATTATCCCCAACACTGAGATCAATGATTCCCAAGCTTGAATGAAGTTTGGGGTCAGGGAGGGTGAAAGATGTAAGTATGTACATAATTACAAACAAGCCGATTTGTGAATCCTGTCTGAGACATTCTGATTTAATTAGTCTGGAGTGCAGCCTCACTATCAATTTTTTAATTTTTAGTATTTCTTTTTTAACGACAGGCTGGAAACCACCAACCCAGGAGCTGGTCCATGAAAAGTCACCTCAAGAGTGCTCTGTCACAAAGTAATGTCATTACTTCCTCTACCCCAAATGAATTTTAAGGTCCTAGTAATCAAATCCTTAAGTGCATCACCAAAATATTTATTAATGAAATATTTTTGTTAGTGTTATGGGGAAATCAACCTGCTTTTAAGAGATCCTAATGTAGTTTAAAATTAATAATAGATGAGTTTAAAACAATATTGATTTATTGATGGTCTTATAATTGTCTATAATTGATGGCATATAATTGGTGGTCTATAATTGTTTTTATTAATATTAGCAGAGCTGACTGATATGAGCTAAAACAGGGTCAATTGTTCATAGACCTAGAGAGAGTAAAATCTCCCCACTCTCTTTCCTCTATTTTTCTCCCCTCCCCCATATATTATCAGAAGATAACAGTGAATATAGGACCAAAGAGCAAAAACGAGTTAAATAAATGTCTTAACAGCCACTTCTATCTAATCCGGGGGCTCTGATTTTCCCTGCTAAGACAGTCTTCTTCCTTGTGAGCTGAAATGCAACCATCTTCTCTGCTAGAGACCTCTACACATCTATGGGCAATTGTCATAAAATAGGCTTCAATAAAGTGAGTACATCATGCCTTTCTTAGATGTCTGTTTTATTCACTTCTTAATTTTTACCAAAAATAAACTCCAATTCTCTCCTTTGAACTCACTGTTAATATCTGTATAGTGATTTTCAAGGACACAATCTTTTTGTGGTTTATATGCTGACATTGTAATCATTAGAGGGAACAAATATGAGTATCTGTTGCAAGAGTAAATTGATACAATGAATCATTGTGAAAGCTGTTGATTTCATGTCTAAACAACCATGGAGTTCTTTCCCTGCAGTTAAATATAAAATGTTCTGGCAGTTAATAGGAATCTCAGCAAAGTTAGTAAGTATCTTTAGGATGAAAATTTACTTCCTTTTACACAGATATTGTGTTCTATTACAGATACTGTAACAGAGATATGTGACAGAAAGCCGGAGGTAAAAGCTTAAACATGAAAAAGTATTTCTATCTTGTGTATGTCTAAACATAAACAATCCAGCACAATCCTAATATGAGGCCCTGGGGCCTACTACTGTTTGACCATCTCCAGCAATGATTTCATTCATGGTACAATATAGACACTCAAGCTCCAGCAGCAATTGTGTCTGAAATTAAGTCAGCAAGGAAGAGAAAAAGAAACAATGGTACTTCAGGCCCCTTTAGAATGCTTTATTTTGAGGTTAGAGAATGCTAGCCAATGATTGAAAGCATTAGGTACCAAATTCAAGTCCTGGTCTCAGACCAAAAAAAATATTTTTCCGTCTTATTTACCATTGGCTTGGATTTAGGCACATGATCATTCATCATGACAAAGGAAGTTGGGGCTTTTTATTCTTGGCAGTCATGTACCTATCTAAAAACAGAATACAATGAATTAAGGAAGGAAATGAGGAGAGTAAATATCGAGGAGCAACAGCAGCCTCTGTCTTAGGCCTTAAATACTCTCGAGTTCTAGAGGGATGGTTAGTTTGATTGATTGATTGGGACAAGTCTCATTATGTAGCCCACACTGGCCTCAAACTCTCAATCCTCTTCCTTCCACCACAAGAGGGTGGGAATTGCAGGCCTATGACACCATACCCAGTGTAAGCATTAAGTATTCTTTTAAAACAAACTGAAAGCCCAATATATTGGCAAAGCCTAAAATTCCAGCACTCCTGAGGCTGAGGATTGTGAGTTTGAAACCAGCTGGGGATACATAGCAAGGCCCTGCCCCCCACCAAACAAACAAACAAACACATAATAACCCAGATGCTGGTGGCTCACACCTGTAATCATAGCTATTCAAGGAGGCTGAGACCTGAGGATCTCAGTTCAAAGCAAGCTCAGGCAGACAAATCTGAAAATTTCTTATCTCCAGTTAATCAGCAAAAAGCCAAAAGTGGAACTGTGGCTCACATAGTAGAGCCCCAGTTTGATTTTTTTTTAAGTGAGTTCTGGGAGCCCTTGGTTTGTTGTAATCCTAGTTAATTAGGAGGATCTGAGGATTATGGTTTGAAGCCAGTCCTGGCAGAAAGTCTGTGAGACCCTTATTTCCAATTAGTGACAGAAAAAGCTGGAAGTGGAGCTTTGGCTCATGGTAGAATACCAGCCTTGAGGAAAAGGAGCTCAGGGAGGGCACCCAGGCCCTGAGTTCAAGCCTCAAGTCCAGCAAAAATAAATAAATAAAAAAGACAATCAAGAATATGAAGTCCTGAGTTCTAGCTCTAGTACCAACACATAGACACACAGAAACAGACACACACACAGAGACACACAGAGACACACACACACACACACACACACAAACACAACCCCACACATACAGCACAATACATGAACAGCTAGATATCAAAATCCAAGCTCAGGGCTGGGAAGGTGGCTCAGTGGTAGAGCGCTTGCCTTGCATGCATGAGGCCCTGGGTTCCATTCCTCAGCACCACATAAGCAAAAAAAAAAAAGAAGCCGGAAGTGGCGCTGTGGCTCAAGTGGTAGAGCGCTAGCCTTGAGCTGAACAGCTGAGGGACAGGGCCCAGGCCCAGAGTTCAGGCCCCACGACAGGACCAAAAATAAATACATACATAAATACATAAATCCAAGCTCACTACAGCAAGCAAGAAAAGGGTAGAATTTTGTAAATCTGATTTTATTACTTACTAAGAACATAACTTGATCTGAGTGAGTCTCAGATATCTAAATCAAATTTAAATAAAGGTAATCATACCAACACATGAGAAATGGTAAGAATATATCAAATATCCTGCAAAGCTGAAGCCATAGTGACTCTCCTCTCCTATATCTAGCTCTATCTTCCACTTGTCCACCAGAAGGCTTCAGAAGAGTTCTGTCAGAAGCACAAGTCCTGAGCATCATTAGATAATGGTTAAGTCTGCTCACAGGGAAAGTGAATTGCTTCCTTCTACAAAATGAAATCTATAAGCTAGTGGCTCAGGCCTGTAATCCTGGCTATTCAAGAGGCTGAGATATAAGGGTCACATTTTGAAGCCAACCTGGGGAAGAAAAGTCCATAAGACTCTTACCTCCAATGAACCACCAAAAATGGAAATGGAAATGTGGCTCTATAGTAGAACGCTAGCCTTGAACAAATAAGCTAAGGGACAGCACCTAGTCCCTGAGTTCAAACCCCAGTATCAGAAAAATAAAAATAAATAAATCTACATAGTATGTGAGACAAATAAAAATGATGAAAGCAGCTATCATAGCATCTACATTGATTATCCCACAGTGGTATTATTGTCCCCATCTTACTGATGAGGATGCTGATCTGAATCAGTAATTTTCCCTATCAGTCAGCCACCCTTGCTAGACCCTTGGGGAATCTGACCTCAGAGTCTGAACCTTGATCCTTATATCCAAGTGATACTCTGTGGTTTTGTTGTTGTTTTTGGTGCCAGTCCAAGGGCTTGAACTCAGGGCCTAGGCACCGTCCCTGAGCTTTTGTGCTCAAAGCTAGCACTCTACCACTTGGGTTATAGCTCTACTTCCAGATTTGGGGTGGTTCATTGGAGATAAGAGTTTTGTGGACTTTCCTGCCTGGGCTGGATTCAAACTGTGATCCTCAGATCTCAGCCTCCTGAGTAGCTAGGATTACAGGCATTGAGCCCCCTGTGTCCAGCGGACCTCCTATCTATCCTACTGGATTGGGAACACCTCTGAGAAAGAGCAGGACAAGGCCCTACTTCATTCCTCTGTACTCTTTTTTTTCTAATTAAATACTTTAATTTTTATTATAAAGGCAATATTCTGAGAGGTTACAGTTACATAAGTCAGGACAATTCCACCCCTTCCTTCACTCTCTCCCAGTTTTCCCTCCCATCCCTCCTCACAGATTATATAGTTCTTTTTTTTTCAGGTCCTGGGGCTTGAATTCAGGGCCTAGGCACTGTCCTTGAGCTTCTTTTGCTCAAAGCTAGGGCTCTACCCCTTGAGCCACAGTGCCACTTCCAGCTTTTTCTGTTTATGTGGTACTGAGGAATTGAACCCAGGGCTTCATGCATGCTAGGCAAGCACTCTACCACTAAGCCACATGCCCAGCCTGTATAGTTCATTTTCAATGTAGTGCCTAGTGAGTGTGAGTACCATTACTGCATTTGTGCACCCTTTGTCCCTTCATTTCTCCTTCCAAAGACAGATCAACAAAAGAGAAAAACAAACAAAAATAACCCTCTTGGTCCCATTTCCTGCAGTTCATCTTGATAAATATATATATATATGTATATATTTTTGGGGGGGTCCGGTCGTGGGGCCTGAACTCTGGGCCTGGGCGCTGTCCCTCAGCTCTTCAGCTCGAGGCTAGCGCTCTTCCACTTGAGCCACAGCGCCACTTCTGGCTTTTTTCTTTTTGCTTATGTGGTGCTGAGGAATCGAACCCAGGGACTCATGCATGCAAGGCAAGTGCTCTACCACTGAGCCACCTTCCCAGCCCCATCTTGGTAAGTATTATACTATATGACCAGAGGTACCCTCCTCTGTACTCTGCAACTTGCCCATTCTCACCTTGCGCTTGGCAGCTTGCGAGCATGTTGGCCCAAATGGTCTGTGCACAGGTGAGAAGTCAGTTTCCTTTCACCATCGTCTCCTCCCTCTGTTTGGTCAACCTGTGCTAGGCACAATAGCTGCACCCAGGGGCTCTTTCTGCTCCTCATGGGTGTGACTAAGGAGACTGTTTCACAGGATAGGGGCCACCCAATCTCTATTCGTTTCCCCATAAATCTCCACTGCTCTTTCCAGGCCTCATGGTGACAGGCATACACAGAATTCTCTCCCTGTCTCTGTAGAGAAATTTGGTGACTCATTTGGGGACCTCACCCAGATACTACAAAATCTCCAAGCCATTCTGAGAAAGCTTCCAACCCTACTCCAGGGCCAAGGCAGAGATACCACCTGTCAGAGGGTCACAGGGAAAGAAGAGACACATTTGCAGGGTTTTCAGGTAACTTTAATTGGAAACATGACCTCCATGATGCAAGCCTGGCTCTGTGGGGGAGCCCCTGGCCTCCAAATGCAGCACGGAGGGTGAGTTAGGGATCTCTGACCTCCCTAGCATTATTCAAACTATGAATCTGAATAAGCCTTCATATAACTGTGGATGACATCAAACTAGAAATTCCTTTCTCCTCAATACCAAATCTTCCTCATATAAGATTTTTTTTTCTCCAAACACAAACAAAACTATTTGGAATCAAAACACAAATTTGTAACTGCACCAAACATCTCTCTCTATCTCTCTCTCTCTCTATATATATATACACATATATATATATATATACATATATATATATACATATATATATGCACACACATGTGTGTGTGTGTGTGTATGGCACAAATATAAGCAGATAGTGAGTTGGCTATAAAAGCACTCAAGCCTAGCTGGGTGCCAGGCATTCATGGACACCAATCTCTATAATCATAGTTACTCAGAAGGCTGAGATCTAAGCACTAGATCACAGTTTGAAGCCAGCCTAGGGGAACACATTCATGAGATTTCATCTCCAATTAACCAGCAAAAAAAACCCAGAAGTTGAAGTATGGCTCAAGTGGTAGAGCATCAGCCTTGAGTGAAAAAGCTGAGTGAGCATGTGAGGGCCTGAGATCAAGCCCCAGGACCAGCACACACACACACACACACACACACACACACACACTCAAGCTTGGAGGAAGCCATAGGCCCCAGCCCATTCAGTATTCAAGCCTTTACCCTGCTCAGCCCATGTCAGATTTTTCCAGCCTCTATTCTGAGAAGATTTAAATTCTAGAAAAGACCAGCCCAACAGAGGGCTGAATTGCATGCCTCTTCTACCTGAGCTGTATCCAATCACAGCCATTATAGTCATCTGGAATTTTGATCAGTCGTTCTTCACCTTCACAGTAATATTATCATCAGGTTTACTCTCTCACCCATCCCAAAAAGAGAAAAGGAGGCAACCCCTTCCCTTCCGATCAAAGATGAGGCCAGCGGTGCACGTGTGGCACCACCTTCTCCCTCCAGCAGTCCATTTCTTAGACTATCTTCCTTAAAATAAAGAGTTGACCACTTCTCTACATTTTCCTAATTGGTATCTTTCCCTTCTGGACTGGGAGGGTCCCTTTTTGTAGATTTAGAATGTGGGGCTCTTGGGGTCCTCTCTCCCCTCTTGGGTCCAAGGCAGGCAGCACTTCAGTTCCGAATGAGCCTTCTTGTCCTCTTCCGGCTTGAAGCTCTATCGGGTGGAAGACACCACATAGGCTGTGGCGATGTACTTCCTGCCATTCCCGTAGGTGGTCTTGTCCCAGGTGTAGGTCTGGATGGCCAAGGGATATCCACCTAGGCTTAACTGGCACCTGTGGAGGAAGATCCCAAGTCAGAGGCTCCCACCACGTTGCCCCTCCTCTGTCTGCACCAAGGGAAGGCTCCAGGCAGACCCTGAGAAGGTCCAGCCTCCAAGATGAAAGCTCCCGCAGAATCAGAGGTAGCCTTCGCCATCCACACCTGATTCACCATCCCCTTAAAGAACAAAGCTTCTCACACAGGGAAGTGGCGCTGTGGCTCAAGTGGTAGAGCACTCGCCTTGAGCTGAAGAGCTGAGGGACAGCGCTCGGGTCCAGAGTTCAAGCCCCACAACTGACAAAAAAAAAAAGAACTTCTCACACAGGAGGCTGAGATGGGAAGATCACAGTTAGAAGCCGGCCCAGGCAGGAAAAGTCCATGAAACTCTTATCTCCAATTAACTATTAGCCAGCCTAAAGTAGAACTGTGGCTCGAGTGGTAGAGTGCCAGCCTTGAGTGGGAAAAAGCTAAGCAAAGCACACAGATCCTGAGGTCAAACCCCAGGACTGGCACCAAAAATTAAAAAAATTTAACAAGAACAGAATTGCTCATCTTTTCCAGAGTAATAATCCAAACTCATAGATCCTAGAGCAGAAGTCCTCAGGAAGTCTATGTTTGCTTCCTGTTTCAAAAGTCAAAGGATCAAAAGTTCCCAAGTGATGGAGAGCAGAAGAACCAGTTGTTACCTCCTGCTCTCTCTGAGGCTCTAGGTTTTGTCCCACCACACACAGAGCCAAATTGAGAGGATGAGAGCCCCAGGACAACTCCATCTTTAACATCTTTATATATTAAGTTACTGCATAAAACTTCAGTTAGAGTGGGTGCTGGTGGCTCATGCCTGGAATTCTAGCTACTCAGGAAGCCAAGATCTGAGAAACACAATTCAAGGCCAGGTTGGAAACTCTGAGAGACTCTTATCTCCAATTAGCCAGAAAAAAAAGTAGGAAGTAGAGTGTAGAGTGCACGCCTTTAAAAAAAAGAAGGCAGTTGGGGCTGGGAAGGTGGCTCAGTGGTAGAGCGCTTGCCTTGCATGCATGAGGCCCTGGTTTGGTTCCTCAGCACCACATAAGCAGAAAAAGCTGGAAGTGGGGCTGAGGCTCAAGTGTTGGGCACTAGCCTTGAGCTGAAGAGCTGAGGGACAGCGCCCAGGCCCAGAGTTCAGGCCCCACAACTGGACACCCCCCCCAAAAAAAAATAAAAAAACTTCATTTTGGGGCTAAGACAATGGAAAATGATTCTACTGCTTGGATGAAATTTGGTGATCACTAAATGAATCCTAATAACCTTATTATCCAAGAGATCAAACTGAGGACCAAACCTAGTAAGTTATCCAAGCCTTCTCAGCCATGGTGTGAAGACTCTAGTCCTCCCGATCTTACCCCAGCCAAAGAGTGTGAGGCCCAGCCACTGCCCCAGTACCCTGGCTGGATCAGTACTTACGTTTTGCCTGGTCTAGCGATGAAGCACAGGGAGTAGAGGGCAAACTCGAACTCGGGGCTGCTGCCGATGAAAGCCGAGCCCACTTCCTTGTAGTAGCCATCCCAATTGAACTGCATTGCCAACACATCAGGATAGGAATCCCACTACAAAGGGAAAAGTGGCAGAGGGAGACTGCTCAGGCCACTGACAAACAGGCCACAGTCAGGGGCCATATGAGCTGCTCCAGAGTCATAGGGATGTGACCGTTTCCTGCGGCCTTCGCACATGGAAGAGAAAGTTTATTGTCCTCAAATAGTATCTCGATGCAGGGTGTCAGAGGTTTCTTATAAAATAGAGAAAGCTAGGTACTGGTGGCTCACGCCTGTGTTCCTAGCTACTCAGAAGGCTGAGATCTGAGGGTCAACATCCGAAGCCAGCAGGGCAGAAAAGTCAGTGAGACTCTTGTTGCCAATTAACCATTAGGAAACTGGAAGTGGTGCTATGATTCAAAGTGGAGCACTAGTCTTGAGCAAAAGAGCTCAAGGACAGTGCCCAGGGCCCGAGTTCAAATCCCAGAACCAAGACACATACACACACACACACACACACACACACACACACGCACACACGTGTGTGTGTATGTGTGTATTTGTATATATGTATGGAGTTTAGCTCTTACAAGTCAACTGAAACTTCATCTACATCTTCTTTCTTTCTCTTTCCTTCTTTCCTTCCTTCCTTCCTTCCTTCCTTCCTTCCTCCTTCCCTCCCTCCCTCCTTCCCTCCCTCCCATACTTCCTTTTCTATGCCAGTCCTGGGGTTTGAACTCAGGGCCTGAGTGCTGTCTCTGAGCCTTTTTTGCGCAAGGCTAGTGATCTATCACTTGAGCAGCAGCTCAAATTCTGGATGTTTGGTGGATAACTGGAGATAAGAGCCCTGTGGACTTTCCTGCCTCAACTGGCTCCAAAACACAAATCCTCAGATCTCAGCCTCTGCTAGGATTACAGCTGGGTGTGAGGCACCAACACTCAGCTTCCTCCAGCTACAACCTAAGAACAGTGATGCAGAAGGTGCCTGCAGCTCTCTGGCTCTCCACTCTGAGAATCCTCTTCTGCCCTTGGCCTGCTGTCTGGGCATGAACCCTTTGTCTCCTGTCCCCTGCACTTTCTAAAGTTCACTGCTTGGAAGATATTCCATCTCCTGGCTGATTAAACCACCACCAGCAAATGAGGTCACCAGATTCCCAGTTTCCATTGGGCTGCTGCTACACACCCAGGTGAGAAGCAAGAACAACCATTCAGAGTAGAGTGAGTATGGGAAGTGAGGCACCATAAGGCTTGCTTTTCTAGCCCAGGGACTCACCGGCCCATCATAAATGTGGCTGTAGTAGTCAACCAAACCCTCCTTCTCCTGCAGGTAGAAGCGGATCCAATTATGGAAGCCAGTGACTTTGCCCTTTTTGACTTCACCTATAATGAAAAAAAAAGAAAAGAACAAGGTGATTGACATTTCCTTCCCTGCCCTGTCATTTTTCCACTATCCTAATCCCAGGAGCTCTTTCTGTCTCTCTCTGTCTCTCTCTGTCTCTTTGTCTCTGTCTCTGTCTCTCTCTCTTGCTCTTGCTCTCTCTTACTCTCTCTCCTCAGTTTCTAGAATGTCCATGGGGTTAGCCACTTGTCTGCCTAGAACCCTTCATATTCTCAATCTTTCCTTTCAGTTCAGGTCCAAGGAACAATCCTTCCTCCTGGCTGATCCTAAGGACCTCACCATCATATTTTCTTCTCCATGATTTCTCCAGGAACAAGCCAGGATTGGTGGGAGCCTGTGAGACAGGTCTCTTTGAAAGGAACAGAAGAGGGCTCCGAGGCAGATCAATGATGCCCCAAACACTCACTCATCCTAGATGTAAGCCCCTGGGAAACTCTGTATCTGGTCTCTTTTCTCCCTCTGAGTTACTCTAAGAGAGGCTGGTCACATCCCACCCTTCTAGCCCAGGGGGTGAATAAGACCTGTGGCCAGCTGGCTGGGTTCATGACTCAGAGCAAAGCCAAGCCTCGTCACCCCTCCCATTCTTTCTTTCCAAGCAGAATGATCCCACCTGAAAAGACATGTTCGAAGCCACTAGAGTCTCCCTCTTCACTGCCTCTGGAATACAGCCCAAACCACATGTGCTTCAAGTCTTCAACAAACTCTTGTTCAGAACTGTAACGATCTGTGGAGAAGAGCATAAAGGATTCTGGGAAAGGATTCTGGGACAAGGCCTGGAAAACAGGGAAGTGCTACCTGTACCAGTACAACTAGAGAAACAGGGGTCCAATCAACAAATCTGATCAGCTGTCCACTCCACATTGGGTGCCAGGGTCAGGTTTGAAGGCTGCAGAGTGGGCAGGGAAAAATAAGGGCAGGATTTCTGTCTCTACAATTAGACTTCAGGAATAAAGACAATATAAACAGGGAACCATGAAATGAATAACATCACTTCATTTCATCTAAATGCGAAGAGCTGGATGCTTGTAACCTATGCCGATTATCCTAGCTGCTCAGGAGGTTGAGATCTGAGGATCATGGCTCAATACTAGTCCAGGTAGGAAAGTTCTTGAGACTCCTAACTCCAATTAAACATCAAAAAGCTTGAGGTAGAACTCTGGTTCAAGTGGTAGAGTGCCAGCCTTGAGAAAAAAAATCCAAGTGAAAATGCAAGGCCAAAGAGTTCACAAGAAAAAAAATAAGTGGGAAGAAGACAATAGAACAAAGTTAAGTCATAATGACTGCAAATGGAGATCGAAGTTCAGTTAATATGTGTTTTTGTTTGTTTTGGTCAGTTGTGGGGCTTGAACTCGGAGCCTGGCCTCTTTGTCCTCAAGGTGAGTATGCTACCACTTGAGCCATTTCATCACTTCCATTTTTTGAGTGAAATTAAAGAGAAGAGTCTCTCTGGGACTTTTCTGCCCAGGCTGGCTTTGAACCTCGGTCCTCAGATCTTAGCCCCCCTGGAGTAGCTAGGATTACAGGTGTGAGCTACCAGCGCCCAGCCTGAGTTGTTATGTTTTGAATGTGTCTCCCCATTACCAAAGCTTAGTTGAGTTAGTAACTTAATACACTACATATCAGAACTAAAAGGTGGACCTTTTAAGAAGTAGTTAGGCTATAAGACTCTGCTGCCATGAATACATGAATGAATGAAGGCTATTTTGTGAGTATGGGTCCCTTATCAAGAGGGTGATCTCCATTTTTTTTTTTTGGTCGGTCGTAGGGCTTGAACTCTGGGCCTGGGCGCTGTCCCTCAGCTCTTCAGCTCAAGGCGAGCGCTCTACCACTTGAGCTACAGCACCACTTCTGGTTTTCTGGTGGCTTATTGGAGATAGGAGTCTCACGGTCTCTCCTGCCTGGGCTGGCTTTGAACCGCGATCCTCAGATCTCAGCCTCCTGAGTAGCTAGGATTACAGGCGTGAGCCACCAGCGCCCGGCTAGGTGATCTCCATTTAAGGGATGTGTTCAGCACTTTCATCTTTCTCTTTCTCCCCCTCTGCACTTCTGCCTTCCGGTGTGGAATGACAGGGCATGAAGGCTCTCACCAAATGCTCTCAATTTTTTTTCTTTTTTCTTTAGTCCTAGGGCTTGAACTCAGGACCTCATGATCATACTTGGCCTTTTCTGCTCAAGGCTGGCATTCTACCACTGGAGTCGCACCTCTACTTCCAGCTTTTGGTAGTCAATTTTAGTAGAGGTCTCAAGGATTTTCCTTCCCAGGCTAGTTTTGAACTGGAACCCTCAGATCTCAGCCCCCTGAGGAGCTAGGATTACAGGCATGAGTCATCAGTGCCCAGCCAGACGTTAACTCTCAACCTTAAACTTCCCATTCTCTAGAACTGCAAACCAATATGTTTGTGTATGTGATCAATTGTTCCCTTTACTTTCTGTTATAGCAGCATAGAACAAACTAAGACACGCACTCTTCCTAAAAGGAAGATCAGAAAGGAATGTTCCAAAGGATAGCACTAATCTCAGATTTCAAGGATAATGAGCTCTCTCCAAGAGATCTGGGGGGTGGATGCTTCTATGTCTGAAGCATAGAGAGTGGGGGAAAGTGCTGGGGAGGACATCTGAAGGTAGTGGGCTGCAGGTCCTGCATGCCATGGCGAGAAGGTCAGAGCTCAGCCCAATATTTTAGATGCATGGGATGCTTCCTGCGTGCCCAGCCCTGTTCCAGGTGCTGCTATGTAAGGACACTGACAGTTCATGACTGGTTGTCCAAGTAATAGGTAAAGAATCTGAGACAGACAATGATAATAAAACCCTGCCTGTAATCCTAGCCACTCAGGAGGCTGAGGTATAAAGATCACAGTTCAAAGCCAGCCCGGGCAGGAAAGTCCATGAGAATTTTATCTCCAATTAACCACCAGAAAACCAGAAGTGGTGCTATGGCTCAAGTGGTAGAGCACTCACTTTGAACTGAAGAACTCAGGGACAGCGCCCAGGCCCAGAGTTCAGGCCCTATGACTGACCTAAATAAATAAATAAATAAGATGATAAAACCCATGTAAGCCAGGTGCTAGAGTGGGCCCAGCCTGCAGCTTCTTGGTGGTGATCAGACACAAAGGTTTTAAGCAAGGAAATCATGTGACAGGAGCTTTGTTTCTAAAATGTAGATGGGGCCATATGTGTGAAAGCAGAGAGGCCAGTTTAGGGCTAATGTTTTTCCCAGTCAGTGGTAGTTTGTGGCGGCATATGCTTACAACCCTGATATTTGGGAAACTGAGGCAGGAGAACTGAGAATCAAGACCATTCTGTGCTTTCTAGTGAGACTTTGTGTTAAAATATAAAAGAAGGGCTGGGAATTTGGCTTAGTGGAAGAGTGCTTGCCTAGCATGCATGGGGTCGGTCCTGGGTTCAATTCCTCAGTACCACATAAGCAAAAAAAATAGTAATAAAATTGTTTTAATGTAAAAGAACAAAGAAAAAAGGAGGAGGAGGGATATGAAGAGAAGATACAGGAGGAGCAAAGAAAATGAAGAAAGGAGGGGAAGGGAGAAAAGGAGTTAAAAAAGGAGGAGGAAAAAGAAGAAGGGAAGGAGGCGAGAAGGGGAAGAGGAAGAAGAGGTGGAGGAGAAGGTTAAGGAGCAGGAGGAAGGGTGAGAAAGAGGGAAAAGGAGAGTGAAAAGGATGAGGAAGAAGAGATGGAAGAGAAGAAGATGAAAAGGGAGAAGGAAGGAAGAGAAAGAAAAAGAAAGAGGAGAATGAAAAGGAAGAAGAGAAAAAGAAGAGGAGGAGAAAGAGAAGGAGGAGGAGGAGGGATAGTGGAGGAGAGAAGGAGGAAAAGCAGGAGGAGGAGATGGAGAAGGCAGAGGAAGAAGAGATGGAAGAGAAGAGGATGAGAAGAAGGAGAAAGAGAAAAAGGAGAATGAGAAGCAAGAGGACGAGGGGGGAAGAAAACAGAGGAGGAGGGAGAAGGAGGAGGAGGAAGAGGAGGAGGAACAAGAGGAAATTATTTGGCAGCTTGGTAGCTGAGGAAGATCCAGGATATATTTTCAAGGTGGGAGGGGCTAACTGGTGGAGGAGACGGTGTAGAGAACATTAAGTCACATCTGACTCTGGCTTTTGGCCTGAGAAATGGAATGGGTTGCGGTGATGTGTATGAGATGGGAAGACGCAGGGAGGAGCAGGGCTGGGGGAAGACGTGAGAACTGAGTGTTCTCTTTACACTAAGTTTTATGTAGGTACAGATTAGAGAGCCATGTGATGTTCAAAAGGCCTTTGGGGCCCACGGGAAGGGTCAGGGCCGAGGCTTTCAATCATGAAGCCGTCCAATTCTGACCGTTCACTTCCCAGAACTGTGTGGGGAGGATCCAAAAGAGATACCAGGAATACTCTTCTCCTTTCAAGGATTAAAACACAGTTGGAAAACAAGATGGAATCAACATTTGATAACAGAATGAGTTCTCAAGGTAAATAGTTACCCTAACTAGCATTTAAATAGTTGCCAGGATTTCTACCGGGTCCTTTACAAATATTAATTCTGCCCCCTGTCCCAGTTTATTTCACAGATAAGAATCAAAGGAGAAAAACAACTTGATCAGGATTTTAGTGCAATTTCTGTAATATAACAAAACACCTAAGACCAAGTCATTTATAAAGAAGTTAGTCAGGCTCATAATACTAGAGTTTGGGAAATTGAGGGGCAGGTATGTGGTGAGGGTCTTCTAATGGTGACATGGTATCTCCCAGCAAGACAGAGCAAGCATGTCAGAGAGAGCTTGTTTTTATAACCAAGCTACTCCTTCGACCATCCATTCATCTAGGAATGGATTCATCTCTCAAGAGAGCTCACCTCCAAATCTCAATCTCACATTCAATGTTAGGGATCAAATTTCCAGCACATCAAATGTGGATAAATCCATCCAAGCCACACCACCATGATTGCACCTGAGTAAGTCACAGAACTGTGTATCAAATCAAGTCTCATTGACCCGTGGTTAATTTGGGCCACACCACAATCTCTCAAGAGGTACCAAAGCCAACAGAAGCTGAGCCATTGAAACTTTTCGAAGTGTGAGAAGACATGAGCTAGAACTTTGGAGGACAAGTGGGATCTGGACAGGGAAAGAGGGGAGAAGGAGAGCAACCTGGCCTGGAGAGCCCCTTTGTGACCTAGTTCAAGTCTAGCCTGGCTGGGCTTCAGTTTCTCTCACTAAACGTGAATGAAGGGCTTCAGTTCCTTCCATTCATGTATTAGCATAGAGCAGACACCAGGGGGCGCTGCAGGATTGCATCACTACATAGGCTCCTCGGGCCACTGGTTTCACCTAAAACAATCAGTGTTACCATCTCAGCCTAGGCAGTTGATGAAAGGCATTATTAGTTCCACGGATCCCACCATCAGTTGATGGGAGACCTGGACAGACCCACCCCTGAGACAAAGCCCAGCTGCCCCAGAGTTCAGGAAAGGAATCTGGAGGAAGGACAACTAACAACCAGAGCCCTGAGCCAAGGAATCTCAAAGCCAAGACCTTTTTTGGTCTGATTGGAATGGCTCTGTATCTTGAGACATTCCAGCCAGAGCTCTTCTGGGTAGAAGTATCTTCTGAACCTTTGTTGGTTTTCTCATGCTATTGCTTTGCAAACACGTGCAACTGGCCACGCCCTTTCATTGCAGGAGAGAGAGAGACAGAGAGACAGAGAGGTGGCAGGGATCTGCCCGAACTGTAGTAACTCTGGACAAAGGAGTGATTGAAAGGTGCCCTGGGGTGGGAGAGGGGACAGATGCAAAGGATCCTGAGATGGACACAGATGGTAGAGGACCCACAGATGGCTAACAACCAAAAGATGAAATTATTTCCAAGCCAGTAGACAGAGAACCCTCAGATCCTGATGGGGTTCCTGATTTCTCTGTGCCTTGTCTGTGATCCTTCTCAGATGTCTCTGCGTGGTCCCTACCACCCCCTCACCCACTCTTCCAGCCACCCTACTAGGGAAATCTCAGCAGGGCCTGACTCTCCCATAGCCCATGCACTATGTCCCCATGGCCTCCCAGGGCCTGGGGTCAGCTTACTCACTCTGGTGATGGAGGAAGCCATAGAGTTCTTTCATGACGGCCGTCTTCATGACCTCTCTGAGGAAGACAGCCTGCTCCTCCAGCTGCTGGGCGCTGAAGTGTTCCCCAAGGCCAGTGGCTCTCTGGTAGTTGTTGAGCAAGTTGATGAATGCTGCATAGGTGGGCTTGGAGAACAGCTGCTCATTGACATAAGTGAAGAGCCTGGGGCAGGTGGATGGAGACTCACTGAGAATCCTCCACAAGTAGCAGAAAGCCCTTCCACAAACTTCTGTACAGGTTAGGTGCTTCCCAAGAGGGGTGGATTCAGAAGCAGAGAGGACTCCGAGTGCTTTTTTTTGTTGTTTTGGTTCTAGAAGTGGGGCTTGAACTCCGGTCCGTGAGTGCTTGCTCAAGGCTGATACTCTACCACTTGAGTTACATCTCCACTTTCAGCCTTTTGCTAGTTCATTGGCGATAAGACTCTTGGGGATTTTTTTCTGCCCATGATGGCTTTGAACTTTGATCCTCAGATCTCAATCTCATGAATAACCAGGATTACAGGTATGAGCCACCATACCCAGTTGCTCCTAAAAGTCACACATGAGATCCCTCTTGGAAGATCAGTACTATTTCTGCCACAGAAACCCCTCCCAACTAAGATCACCAACAGCCCTTCGAGGTGCCTTCACCTCTGGCCACCCCTTTATCCTGCCTGGCCTGAGATGCAAATAGCTGAGGTATCAAAGGAAGCAAGGAGGCACAAAGGAGAACTCACGGCTCTGGGCAGTGATCCACTTGGTCTCCTGTCTCAGCTGGGGTGATGCGGTTTTGGCTATTGAGGATGATGTCTTCCTTCCGGGCCTTGTTGGTGTCTACCTTGTAGATCTTCTCAGAGATGCTCCGAAGCTCTTCTTTGGTAATGGTGTCACTACTGTGGGAGAAACCCTCTGGGACAAATTGGGGGAGAGGGGAAAGGTGGTCAGAGCCAGAAGGAATGCGGTGGGGTGGGCAATCGCGTCTACCCCCTTGTGAGCTCTTTCTGGAAGCCAGATCAGAAAGAGGGACTTGGTAGTTGAAGGACAGGGGCTCAACGGATGCTGAACATCAGCACAGGTAATTCCATGATGGCCACAGAAAGTCCACCCTCATCCCTTCCCTCAAAGGAGTGCAGTCTAGGTTTCAGAATGCCCTGGAGGGCACGTTCAGACAGAGTGGTAAGCCAGCTCCGAGCTTCTCAACCTTGTGAGGTGGAGGCCCTGGCTACCTCCTTTTACAGAGTCTCAGCCCAGGCTGCGGCTGCTGACCAGCAAAGCACCACATCTGGAGAACCACTTCTCTAGAGAATCCCTCACATCTCTGGGCATCTCCATAGGGGATGGACTGACCGTGGTCACCACACAAGCTTTCAAAGTCTTCGCAGCAGTTTCCAAATTCCTGGCAGCGGTCATTGCAGTGGCAAGGGTGGTGTTTGTCAAAGGCTTCTCGGCAGCGGCCCTGGCAGGAGTTGGGTGCTGAGTACAGGTCTGCCAAGAACGAAGGGGTGGTGTGAGGCCAGGTCCCTGTGACCACCAGGGGGCACGCCAGACTCCCACAGGCCTTGCTTGCCACAGGCCCTGCTTGCATCCCTGGGCCCAGCTCCTTGCCCTTCCTACTGGAGGTCTCCAGGGAAGGGAAACAAACAAACCCCATTCCTGCACACCCTGCAGTCAGGAAGTTCCTTCTGAGGTCTGACTTTACTTTCTGGTCTGTTGTTTTCATAATCTTCCCACTCTAAAAATAAAGTTCTTCCACTTCCCTCCCCAGGCCTCAGGCTCTCTTTCCTGTTCACTGGCCTCCCCTTAGCTGCGTGGGCCCCAGTCTCTAGCCTGGGCCTGCTGCTGCTGAGGATAAAGTGACCCTCCCATTGCCCCCCACCCCCATCTGGGGGGCAGGCTCACAGCTGGCGGGGGCTTCTTCCAGCTCCAGGTGTGTATCGGGTTCTGTGGGTTCCTCTTCAGCTGTAAGTAGAGAAACAAAGTCACCAATCATCTCCAAGACTTCTCTTCCCATTTTCTCCTAGTCCTCTGCTCCCCAACTTCAGGAACAAGAAATTAACAGATACAGGGTACAGAGGACAAGTTCCAGATGCCCAGAATAAAAACTGGGCATGTGGGCTGGGAAGGTGGCTCAGTGGTAGAGCACTTGCCTTGCATGCAGGAGGCCCTGGGTTCGATTCCTCAGCACCACATAAGCAAAAAGAAAAAAGCCGGAAGTGGCGCTGTGGCTCAAGTGGTAGAGTGCTAGCCTTGAGCTGAAGAGCTGAGGGACAGCGCCCAGGCCCAGAGTTCAGGCCCCATGACCGGACCCCCCCCCAAAAAAAACCAAAAAACTGGACATGTAAGCTATTTCTGATGGATTTCAAATTACTGAGATTATATTTTTCAAAATATGAAAATATTTCTCCCCCCCGCCCCCGCCCCCGCAGTGGACCATTTGGATACCCAGTATAAAAATGGAAGGGGAAGCTGGGCATGGTGGCTTACATCCCTAACCCTAATTGTTCAGGAGGCTTAGGTGGGAAGGATTGTAGCCGGAGGTCAGCTCAGGAAAAAATCTTGTAAGACCCCATCTCAATCAATAAAAAGCTGAATGTGGTGGCGTGCATCCAATCACATGGAAAGTATAAATAGGAGGATTGTAGTCCAGGCCTACCCAAACCAAAACAAAGGCCCTATTCAAAAAATAACTGAAACCCAAGAGCCAGAAGTATGGCTCAGGTGTCAGAGAAGCTACTTAGTAAGCACAAGACCCCTGAGTTTTGACCCCACAAAAAGGGGTAATGGTGATGCTTTCTGAAAGTTCTGGTTGGCTATGACAATAGTCTTGATGTTCTCCAAACAACAAAGCCCTGACCTAAGACCATCTATTATGACTCCTGTAACTTCTCAGTTAGGGGGAAATTCCTAGGCCTATAAGAACTGTATTCTGGCTGGGTGCCAGTAGCTCATACCTAATCCTAGTTACTCAAGAAGCTGTGATCTTGAGGATACTAGTTTGAAGCCAGCCAGGGCTGGAAAGTCCATGAGACACTTACCTTCAATTGACCACCAAAAACCCTGGAAGTGGAGATGTGGGTCAAATGGAAGAACACTAACCTTGAGCAAAAAAGCTCAAGGACAGTGCTCTGGTCCTGAGTTCAAGCCCCCAAAAAAAGGATCGGCACAAAAAAGAAAGAGGAAGGAAGGAAGGATAAAAGCAAAAGAATTGGTAATGTTATTCATGTTAACCTATTGCTTATTGTTTTGTTCTTTTGTGGAATTAAGTACTTAAAATTTCAAGGTATTGCTCATCTTGATCATTTAACATAAATCTTGCAACTGAGGGATATCGATCACATTTAAATTGGGGACCTCTAGCCAGATGCTGGTGGCTCACAGTTGTCATCCTAACTAC
Organism: Dipodomys ordii; assembly: GCF_000151885.1. Lineage (NCBI taxonomy): Eukaryota > Metazoa > Chordata > Mammalia > Rodentia > Heteromyidae > Dipodomys > Dipodomys ordii. The sequence goes on along the minus strand of NW_012267258.1, from coordinate 4,279,768 downwards.
TCAGGAGGCTGAGATCTGAGGATCTGGGTTTGAAGCCAACCCAGGCAGGAAAGTCTCCAATTGACAACCAAAAAGCCAGAAGGAGAGCTGTTCCATTCAAGGACAATGTACAGGCCCTGAGTTTAATTAAGTTCAATACCAACACAAAAACTGGTGACTTCCTAGAAAGCTTGAGACGAGTGGTAGCCAGATCCTGAACCACTGCCTCTGTCTTTGAAGGCTCTCCTGTCCAGAAGGTCTTCACTGAGTCCCCAGGTCCCCTCTGGACAGCAAGACACTCCTTGGGTAGACTTGACTCATAAGTGGCCAGGCCTGCTTGGCCTCCGGGCTCTCCACCCTCCAAGAAACCTCACCAGTACAAAGATGTTCATAGTCCTCACAGCAGTCCCCGTGGCGGGGACAGCGGCGGTCACACTGGCAGGCAGCATCCCGGTCAAACTTCTCATGACAGCGAGAGGCGCAGGACTCCATGTTTCCTAGAAGTTGGGGAAAGTCCAAAACTGAGCTCTCTGGTGATTCTGGACACTCCTCACAGTGCCCCCTACAGGAAGGTTTATAGATGGGCAGGTAAGGTCATAGGCTCCAGTTTAGCCTCCATTACCACCACTACCTCTACCCTCATGATTCCCAAACTCACAGCCCTGACCAAGGTCTCAGATTCAATTGCCTGCTGGACGAAGTCAGAGACATGAACAAGCAAAGCAGCAGAATGAGACAGGAAGAGAAGCCAAGGGCTGATGGCTCACACCTGTCTGAGAGCTGAGCAGCTTGCTTCATAAACCAGCCTAGGCATAAAAGTCTGTGAGACTCTTATCTCCCAATAATCAGAAGCAAAAAGTCTAGAAGTAGAGCTGTGGCTCAAGTGGTAGAGCACCAGCCTTAAGCAACAAAACTCAGGGTCAGCACCTAGGATCCGAAGCCGTAGGACTAGCGTGCATGTGTATGTGAGCCTACACCACATACACAAACTTCAGGTCAGCCAAAGAAAGATGTGTGGGCTGGGTGTGGGTCACTGGTGGCCACACCACAGATCTGTGGCTGTTCTTCCAATGACTCCACCTGCCCTCTCTTCTACCCCTAACCCTGCCCCACACCCGTCATGGTCACAGCTTTCTCTCCCTTCCTGCCTCTGGAACGCATTCAGATGAGTTTACACTTGCTGGGATGAGGTGGGTATGGGTAAGAATTGGGCTTTAGGGATGAGATTCTGTTATGTAACCACAGACCACATCCCTCGATCCAGACACATGATGTGCAGAAGCAAGCTTGGGGTCACAAGGAACATAAAACAATCAAGTTTAAAAGGCACAGTGCAAACCCACTACTATTGTGGAAGAAAATAAACAAACAGGCCTCACCAAGAGCTCCCACAGCAAAGGCAGCGTGGGGCAGGAGCCAAGAGGCTGTTTCCTCCCACTCTGGCCTTGAGGGGTAATAACAGAGCTTTTGTTCCCATTTGAGGTTCCTGAGGTTTCCCTATGGAGAATGCTGGATTTGGGGATCTGGCAGAGGTTTGCACAGAATGTCAAGGTCAGAATCAAGGGCATTGTGAGCATCTGCATCAGACCAAGAAGGAAACAGACACCCAAAATGCACCAGGTGTGGAGGAAGGTTTTAGACTAAGAGCTACAGCAAAGGACTTGGGCTAGGAGTAAATTGGCTGATGAAATGACAATTTTGCATGAGTATTTGCGTAGGTCTAAGGTTAGGTGGAAGATGGCAGAAGAAGAGAGATAATGTTAGTTTTGTTTTTGGCTAACTATGGAATTTGGCTCTGGTTGTACGGGACACAGGTCTGTATGTCCACTTAGGCCTGGCCAGAGTTGAAGGCAAATTTTAGGGAGGAGGGGTTACTAACTGGCTTGGATTTGGAGGCTTGGATTTATACCAGGTCTTGCTAGGGATGGGAGAGCACTGAGGAAAACCCAAGACCCTGGCAAAGAATATTTGGGGCTGGAAGTCTAGTTCTACTGTTTTCTATCTATGTGGTTGTGGCCATTATTTTGGAGGGTGATACTAGGTCTTAAACTCAGTTTGAACTCTCACTTTCTTTTGTTTGCTCTGCTTGTTTGTGCAGCTTTCTTACTCAGCTGGCACTCTACCACTTGATCCACATCCCCAGCCTAGCTTTTGGCTGGTTATTTTCAGAGACAGCATCTCTTAAGCTCTTCTTCCTGGGTGTGGTTTCAAACCTGGATCTTCCACCTCTCCACCTCCTGAATAGCTAGAATGACAGGTGGGAGCCATGAGCACCCAGATTTGAATCAATTTTCCTTGAGTAAGAGAGATATCAGGTCAAGGTTAACTCGGGTCCTGAGGCAACTTCACATGATCTACGTCAACTCCAAGAGGAAAGGGCGATGGTCCAGTGGACTGTCCCCACAGGCTACCACGCCAGAGGCCACGGTGTCCTTCAAGCTCACAGGAACTCCTTGTGAATCTTAAACTACCTCCCTTGGCACCTGAATGCAAAGGTCTGAAGGGAAACCATCCGGCCAGAGAGGGAGCCTGGTCAGCTGCCCATTCTGCCCGCTTGGCAGCACACCGTATCCACAGGGAGAGAATGTGGGCGAGTCGGCACCCTGCTCTTAACGGGCCAGACCAGAAGGAATTCACCCTCCTCCAGCACTGGCACCCACTAAGTAGGACAACAAGTAAATAGTTGGCTGCGAAGCCCAGGAGGGCACCCCCCACTGGCCCAAGTAGACTGGACACGCTTTGTCATCCCTGCTCCAGAGCTTTGTCCCCCAGTGAGCGCCCCATGCCCAGGATCCTCACATTTCTCAGTGGCCTTGAAGCATGAGGGTGGTAGGCAGGAGTGGGAAGGCCTTTTTCCTCACAGGCGCCTTGCTATGTTTTGCTGGGGACACTCAGATGACCAGTCATCCTGGCTACTCACTCCCGTGCCCCACCTCACACTTCCTGTGAACAGAGAGGCTTTGTTGAAGTCTTGCTTAGGAGCCAGGGCCTAGATCACTGCTCCCTCCAGCAATTTTCTGTCCCTTGTCACACTGTCTCATCTCTTGGACATGCTTTCTGCTGTCCCTTCCTTCCTTTCTTCCTCCCTCCCTCTCCCCCCCCATCTCTGTTTCCATGGAGACCTCATCAGCCAAGAAGCTTCATCCCCAGGACCAGCTTTCAGCCTCTGTTGACTTGAAACAGCCTAGGCAGCAGCCTAGAGGACCAGGGAGTAGCCATGACACTCCTCTGTCGGTTTTACATTCTATCTGCTCACAGCCAGATCTGATGCCTGCCTGCACCCCTAGCACCCTCAGGGACGTCCCCAGGAATCAGATGTCTCCTCTCCAAAGGAGATGGGGAGAGTTGAATCCCACCAGCCTCCCCCCTCCACAACCACCTACTCCACTTCCGACAACCAACAGTCCTGAGTCTTAGGTCTCACACCCTCCCTGTCTCTCTATTGCTTCCTTTCCATTCTCAGGGCACCAGAGAGGTGCTGGGCAGGGGTACAGGGAAGATTTAGGAACAAGGTTTTCCTACAAGGATTTTCCATTTAGGAATTCCATTAGGGATCTCCTTATCAACAGCCTGATTGGAAATGATCCCCAAGAGATCCCACTCCCACCCCCCCCAATACTGATGATCACAATCCTAACTGAAATCCCAATGTCCTGAGATCTCACTCCTCTACTCTTTTCCTGTGTGATTTTTTTTTCTGGTTCTGTGGCTTGAACTCAGGGCCTGGGCATTGTCCCTGAGCTTTTATTCTCAAGGCTAGCACTCTAACACTTAAGCCACAGCTCCACTTCCAGCTTTTTGCTGGTTAACTGTACATAAGAGTCTCATGGACTTTTCTGTCCTGGCTGGCTTCGAATTACTATGCTCAGATCTCAGTCTTCTGAGTAGCTAAGATTACAGGTGTGAGCAACAGCACCCAGCTATCCCCAGTGATCTTGTTTGATCTTTGCAACAGTCTCAGACAGGACCAGCCTGGCAGGGTAAAATAACATCAAGCTCAGAGGAAGACTCGGCCCACACCCTTCAGCTTGGTCCCCCTCCCTTGGCACTCCTCCCTTCCCACCCACTAACTACCGATCAGCACTTCAGCATCAGCGTTTTGTACAGTTACAAAACAGGAAGGTATTCCTTTCCTCTGCCCTGGCTATCCCTTACATTCCTGAAATTGTAGGCCAAGCCCTCTCCCCCCCCCACCATTTTGTACCAGTACTGGGGGTTGAACTCAAGGCCTGGCCACTGTCCCTTAGCATCTAAACTCCAGGGTGGAGCCCTACCACTTGCGCCACAGTTCCATTTCTGCCTTTTTTTTAGTTAAAAGAGTTTCAAGAACTTTCCTGCCTAAGTTGACTTCAAACTGCAATCCTCAAGTCTCAGCCTCTGAGTAGCTAGAATTCCAGGCGTGAGCTATGGGTGCCTGTCTACTCTTTAGTACCCTTAACATTGGGATAAAGACCCATTCCTTTGGCTGCTCTTACAGCCCCAGATGAGACATGGCTCACCACCTGATCTTGGGTTCCTCTTTCCCTCCTGTGTTTGCCTATCTCTCAAGATTTCATGTAGACCCAGGTCACACACCCCAGACAACCTCATCTATCTTCAGCAGCAGAGAGGAGAGTGGCTAAAAATAACTGGACCAGTCCATCCCAGAAGGCCCCAGACCCACTTCACACACACAATGGCCCAAGAAAACAATACTTTGTGGGGTTAAGAAGTTGGGACCAGTGGTATTTGGAGTTAACCCTCCAAGATGGAAAGGGCTTCCATGAAATTAGTCCATCATCCCTACAACTCCTCCACCCCACACAGCCTACTCCTACAGGGACAGCACCTGTAGCCCATGCCTAAAGCTTCCCATTACTAGAGGACAGAGTTCACTCTCCCTCATCTCTCTGCCTTCATCCTCTGCCAAATGGCCTAGTCCTCTGTTCTTTAGGCAAGACCTCTCCCCACCTTACTCCTATGCCAACCGGAGAGAAACTCACCAGCCCATGCCAGGCCGCAGAGCATGATCAGTGTGAAGGGCACTCCAACCCTCATGGTGGCCAGTTGGAGGATATTGACGATATTGACTTTCACTAGAGTCAAGTCTCTCAGCTCTCAACCGTGTTTCATTCCAGCGGCGGATCCTTTTAAAGACATCAGGACTTGTGGATCTGGTGTATCCAGCTCCTTTCAGGAAGAAGAAAGGGGAGGGAGGGACCCCAGATGGATAGGAGGTAGAATGGAGGCGGGCCCCAACAGCTGTCTGAAGCTCGAGAGCAGGTGACTAAGCAGGCAGGTCATGCCAGATGTGCAGAACCGGTAATGCTAGTCATTTATAGCTAAGAAAAAAAATAGGCCATGCCAGCAGATGTAGCAAGATGAACCTAGTCTGGCAGGCTCCTGCTTTTATATATATATATATATATATATATATATATATATATATATATATATATATATATTATTTTTGTCAGTCCTGGAGCTTGAACTCAGGCCCTGGGCACTGTCCTTGAGCTTCTTTGGCTCAAGGCTAGCACTCTTGAACCACAGCACCATTCCCAGCTTTTGTCTGTTTATGTGGTACAGAGGAATCAAACTCAGGGCTTCATGTATGTTAGGCAAGTGCTCTACCCATAAGCCACATTCCCAGCCCAGCATCTGCTTATCTTTGAGTGATCTTCTCTAACCAGCCACCTACCTGTTGTCACCGACCTAACCTGACAAGCAACAGAAAGTCTACGTTTAGAGTCACTGGGATTAAATGAAGAGTGGCCAAATTAGCTCACCTGATGGGAAAACCCTGTCCACATCTCCAGTGGCTTTCCCTGCCTCCACTGAAAGCCCGTGGGACCGAAGAAGGTTGGGGTACACTGCACCAGAGCTGCTCATCTCCCCTTCACAGGTCTCATTTTCAACCCATAGGAGGTTCTACCCACAGACATGCGGATGTAGGCAAAAATGGATGATAAGACAACAGGAGAAAAATCCATGAGGCTAGTGGGGCTTCTGTGGCCCATGGCTATAATTCTAGCAACTCAGGACACTGAGATCTGAGGATCCAAGTTTGCAGCCAACCTGGGCAGACACACCTGTGACTCTTATCTCCAATTAACCACCAAAAAGCTGGAAGTAGAGCTGTAGCTCAGGTGGTAGAGCATGAATCTTGAACAAAAATGTGAAAAGACAGTGCCCAGGCCTTGAGTTCCAGCCTTAGTACTGGCACAAAAGAAAAATCCATGAATATATAATTATATATCCAGCCAAAGATGCTTCCTGGGTAAACTTAGAGGGCCATATATTCATATGTGTGTGGAGATAAAGCAGCATATGGGCCTGAAGCCAGCTTCTCTGCATCGTTGGCCTGGACAGACAAACATCATGCTCCTCCATCTATTCTCCTCCACCTAGGGCTCTGGAGCCTTGTCAGCTGTTTCTGGGGAGCCCAAGTGGGGACCAATCAGTAAGTGGAAGCCCCAGAAAGCTAAGTCCTTGGAGACCTGGCATGGGGAAAGGCTGGAGAAATTCTTCTTGGGACTGGTTGAGTTTGGGGTGTTGACAGAGGGGAGCTAAGTCCAGCAGCATTATGGCTGTTGAAAAGTAGGCCTCACTTGTGGCTGGGCTATGAGTGGTGGTCGGGGCTATCAGGAGCAGGAGGCTGAGGGAGAAGTTGGCCCAGGGGATGACTAAGGGGAACACGTGCCCAGCCCAGCCCACCCCACCACTCAAGTGGGATGAAACCAAGGCCGAGTCTTTGCAGCAAAGGATCCCTCATCTCCTGACACCTGAAGAGGCTGGATCTCTAGTGTCTGTCTCAGTGTGACTTGGGAGGGGTATCGCTGACCCCTAGGGCCCAGTACAACCCATGTGTGTTAGAAATGGCCCTTGGTGTGACTTCTTTCCCCCTATTAGTATGAATGCTGCATTCTACATTTGTGTTTCCAGGCAGTGTGTATGTGTGTGTGTGTATGTGTGTCTCACGGGCCTTTCTGCCCAGGCTGGCTTCAAACCATGATCCTCACATCTCAGCCTCCTGAGTAGCTAGAGCTTCAGGTGTGAACTGCCCATATCTGGCTCTAGATTTTTTTTTCTTTTAAAGCTTGTAGGCAGCTCTGACATTCGGCATCACCCTCTCCGCCCAGCCTGCCTGGATGCATTCATCAGACCCGCCAGCTGGGCCTGCTCACCACAGCATCTGGTTGTGCTGACCATACCATGCTGTTTCCTTCCCTTCCTCCCTCCCTCCTTCCCCGCTCACTCACTGCCTGTCAGTTGCCTGTCTCTGGAGTTCAGTTCTCTCTCTTTTATTTATTCATTCGTTTATCTTGCTGGTCCTGGGGCTTGAACTCAGAGCCTTTGTTCTCTCAGCCTTTACCTGACAAATGTAAGCCAGATACTGTCTAGCCATGATGACCACAGGGGTGAGTAGCTCACAGCTGAAGGGAACAGGAGACAGGGAATGAAGAAAAGTCCATTTAAAGTGCTGATGGGGAACCAGAGAACATAATGCTGGCTCTGAAGTCAGACTGCTGGTCCCACTCCAACTCTGCCACGCACCAGACACTCACCTCTGACAAGTCACCTGACCCACCATGCTTCAGTTTCCCCTATTGATGTAATAGTACTGAGCAAGGCTGTCATGCCCGGTGCTGGCGGCTCACGCCTGTAATCTTAGCTACTCAGGAGGCTGAAAGTCTCTTATCTCCAATTAGCCAGCACAAAGTTGGAAACACAAGTGTGGCTCAAGTGGTAGAGCTCCAGTCTTAAGCAGAAAAAGCTAAAAGATAATGCCCAGGCCCTGAGTGTAAGGACACAATAAATTAAGGCTATTGTGAGGACAGAGTAATCCTCATAAAGCTATTATCTAATGGGTAGGTGATTAGTTAGGTGACTAATACTTTAGTGAGAAAGCAGACCCTGAACACTCTCCCAAGGGCCAAGAGCAGGGCTGGCATTACAGCAAGGCCCTTTTGGTCTTCAGATCCCCAAACCAGGGACCACCCTGGCTGGTCTCCACATACATAAACAATTGTAACCCTCCCACACCTCCCAGAGCACAGAGCTCAGCCTGCTTCCTGCTTGGGAACACCCCCACCCCCAACACACACACACACACACACACACACACACACACACACACACACCATGAAGGCCACCGGCTCCAGGAAGGCCCCCAGGCATAGGAGAGGATGCTCAGGAGTTGTTGAGTCAGACTTGGCTTCTGAGCACATCCAAGCTTCATCATGAGTGGGAGGAATGGCAGCTGCCCATCCCAGTCACTTCACCCTCAGGGCTTTGGCAGAGCCATAGCTCAGGCCTCGAAGAATCCAAGATCTAAGGGAAGGATGCTTGAACAGGCTGTAGCAACTGGAGGGGTCTGTGACTCACTTCGTGCCCATGGTCCTGGCACACACACAAGACACACTTTGTGAATGATGTTACTATTTTGTAGCAGTAATAAGGTGATAACCTCTCAGAAACTCCTTCCAGGACAAAGATTAAGCTAATGGTTAACTAGGCCATACCTTCAACTTGAAACTGTTTTCTCTATTTACCCCATTGGTGGTGGGTCTTGAACCTGGGGCCTGGGTTCTGTCTCTGAGCTCTTTTTCTCAAGGCTAGCACTCTATCACTTTGAGCCGCTTCTGGTTTTCTGGTGATTAATTGGAGATAAGAGTCCTAACTGGGCTGGCTTTGAACTGTGATCCTCAGATCTCAGCCTCCTGTGTAGCTAGGATAACAGGTGTGAGCCACCAACTCCTGGCTTGCGACTGTTTGAACTATCCTCACCTTTTTCCCTAATGCTCCCCAATTAACCAGAAGCCACTGTATATCTCTCTGAAGATGACTGAGATGTACTGAAGTGCTGTCTTCCCATGGCCGCCATGTAATAAATCTCCTCTCTTCGCCCTTCACTGTGTCTCTTTATTTGGCAAATGAGGGTAAGTGACTGGCCCTAACTTGGGACTGCTAGATTGTAAGCCTGGTAGGGAAGTCTGAAAATCCAGTTTTACCATGTGATCAGGTGGTCTTTCTTGGGAGTCTGAGACAATGGCAAAGGCTGCGGTTGTCTGGTTAGTGTGGTCTTGACCAAAACACCAACAGACAATAAATAGCCTTGGGAGAGACACAAGCTCCCGTGACTCCGTGACTCATCCCCACTGGTGGCCTCGTCACCATGGCTCAGCTCTGGATGCTTCTGTGCCCTTGAGCCTCCATCCCTGCCCACAAGCAAGAGAACTGAGTTCAGCACCCCAGTCACTGACTCACCTTGACCTTCACCCCAGGTGACAGTCTCCTTTGCCAGAGGCAGGTACTGCAGTTTTACTTGCTTGTCAGTAATAAGTAGTGGCAGGCTGGGTGGGCCAAGCCTGAGCGATGAGTCCAAAAGTCGCTAGTGGCTCACACCTATAATCCTAGCTACTCAGGAAGCTGAGATCCGAGGATCACGGTTCAAAGCCAGCCCAGGCAGGAAAGACCAGGAGACTCTGATCTCCAATAAACCAGTAAAAAAAAGATCAAAGTGTTAGAGCACTAGCCTTGAAAAAAAAAAAAAAAAAAAAAGAAGCTCAGGGATAGCAGCCTAGGCCCTGAGTTCAACAGGTCCACACACACACACACACACACACACACACACACACACACACACAAACTGAGCCCTAACTGCTGAGCCTGAATAGCAAGTATGGACCACTGCCAATTTCTTCCATATGCCAAGGGGCCCACTGCTTCAGAGCCCACTTAGGGCCATCTTGGAGGCTATGATATCTTTCCCTCTCTAGCTCAAGTGTTGCCAGGCTTCAGGGTAAGAAAATCAAAGAAGGCAGGGCCCTGCAGGGGCCCACAGTCAGGTTCCTAAGGGGTAAATACTGGCCCAGGCAAGGAAGAGGCCTGAACACTCCCACCCCCCCCCCCCCAGCATGCTGGGAAATCCTGGAAGGTAGTTAGGCCTCTGCAGGAATCATCTATCCTTAACAGCCTCCACCTGGGCTCTTCCTTAGCCTTCCTCCAGGGGTCTCCATTCAGTGCAAACTCCACCCAATAGGATCAAAGGGTGCAGATCAGATACTGGAGTGAGCAGGAAGCAGATAGAAGTTACTATCATTGCATCTGCATTATGGATGGTTCTTCAGTGGCCCCCTCCTCTCCCTCTCCACCCCTGCAGGGAGAGAGGCACCTGGCTGGTCAGCAGACAAGCCATCTCAGATTTCTGCCTGGCTGGGTCCCCCAACTTCAGTGGTTGGGGCCCGCTCTGGCAGCAACCTGCTCCTCTCCACCCCCAGGCCAGAGTGCAGGGTCTTGGCCTTGTCTGTCACCACCCACCCCCACATGCAGTGAATTTATGGAAACAGGACAGCTCCTCAGGGACCACCACTCCCTGCCAAACAACTCTGTCCATACCCAACTGCTTATCTCAGAGGTGTGGGAAAAAGATCAGGGCTCCCCATCTCCCCCATCACACACATCCCATGCTGTGGCACACATAGGCCAGTTCTTTCAATAGCACAAGGCGCCTGGCCACAGCCGGAGAGCAAAGCCACAAGGAACAGAAGCTGGAGAAAAGCCGGTATGGAGAGTCATCTATTGAACACTTTCTCCCAGCCTGCTCCGCTCTCCCACCAGAGTCAGGGCCTCACTGCCCCCTATTCCTTGGCTTTAGGCCCCTGCTCGATTCCACTCCTCAGCCACCAGATCATCACAGGGGACGGCTGTCTCCACGCTGCCCGCTCCAGGGCCTTGTGTTGTCTTTGCGGAGAGCCCTGCCCAGCTGTGGCTGGTCTCTGGGCCTCTTGGCCCCCACCCACAGCCTGCCCTGGCTTTCCGGAGCTGCTGTCAGTTCCACCCCCTTCATGGCTCCAGCTCCCGAGACAGGCGCGAGAGTTCCCGCTGGTTGTCGATGACCTTCAACTGCTGGACATAAGCCCAGGTACTGGCTGGACTCCGGATGCTCAGGGACTGCTCCGAGCCTGGAGGGGAGAGGGGAAGACAGTTAGGGAGGTCCCCAGGCTACTTCATGCAAGAGCTGAACCTCACCCTTCCCTCTCCAAGTTCTCCTGTCATACCACCCACCCTGCACTTCTAGTCCCAGTCCGACAACTCATAGATTACAGGAACAGAAGAGTACTATGGCTAAGAGCAGAGTCTGGGGACAAATGTATGACACCAAGATTTAGTTTTCAAACTTTCATTAAACTAAAAAACATACTAACTAATATAAGCCAGGCACCAATGGCTCATACTTATAATCTTGGCTACTCAGGAGGCTGAGATCTGGAGGATCATGAGTTGAGGCCAGTGTGGGCAATAAAGTCTATGAGACTCCCATCTCCACAATGACCAACAAGAAGACACAGGGGTGGCTCAAGTGATAAAATGCCTGTCTAGCAAGTATGCCAAGTGAATGTGAGGCCTTGAGTTCAAGCCCCAGTAGCAAGGAAACAACAACAACAAATACCAACAACACACTAAAACCTAAGCCAGGTGTGGTGAAAACTGCCTGTAATCTCTCCAGAGACTGAGGCAGAAATACACCTAGTTCGGGGCTGGGAATGTGGCTCAGTGGTAGAGCGCTTGCCTTGCATGCATGAGGCCCTGGGTTCCATTCCTCAGCACCACATAAGCAAAAAGAAAAAAGCTGGAAGTGGCGCTGTGGCTCAAGTGGTAGAGCGCTAGCCTTGGGCTGAAGAGCTGAGGGACAGCGCCCAGGCCCAGAGTTCAGGCCCCACGACTGGACCCGAAAAAAAAAAAAAAGAAAAAAAAGAAATATACCTAGTTCAAGGCCTGGGTTATTTATGTTTCTCTAAAACTGAAAAATAATTTGTAGCAATACATATATATGTATACACATATGTGTATATATGTATATACATATATGTATCTGTAGGTGTACACATGCGTATATATGTATGTATATACATATATTTTATGAAGGTTTTCAAAGGGAAAGATGGATATAAAGTCTCTTTTCTGAGGGGTATCATTCCTGGGGCATGACCTTAGGGCCTGGGAGCTGTCCCTGAGTTTTTCTGCTCAAGTCTAACTCTCTACCACTTGAGCCACAGCTCCACTTCTGGCTCTTTTGGTGTTTTATTGGAGTCTCTTAGACTTTCCTGTCAGGCTGGCTTTGTGCCATGATCCTCAGATCTCAGCCTTCCACGTAGCTAGGATTACAGGTGTGAGCCACCGGAGGCTGATGTGATGAGTCTATTTTTAAAAACAAATTGCCAGGCATGAGGGTACAGAACTGTAATCCCAGCAGTCAGAAGACTAAGGCAGGAGGATTGTGAGTTTGAGGCCAGCCTGGGTGATAGAGTAGAATAAATGGATAAAATAAAAATACAAAATAGAAAGTGAACAACTATGAATTCAGGTTAGTGGTTTCTGGGGACAGTGGGGAGGGGGAGAGGCAAGGGACAGCGGGAGACACATCATTGCAATGTTCTCTTGCTTACACTGAATCTGGAGGTGTTCCTTATAGTACCTGAATGCAGACCAAGGGCCAGTGATGGAACTGTGATAAGAACCATGGACTGTGAGTTTCACAAAACTAAGGCCCAATCAAAGCAATAAAAGTAGTCAGACAACCATGGCTCATGCCTGTATTCCTAGCTACTCAGGAAGCTGAGGTCTGAGGATTGCAGCCTGAAGCCAGTTGGAAAGTCTGTGATGACACTCTTACCTCCAATTAACCACCAACAAGCCAGAAGTACAGCTGTGGCTCAAGTAGAGTGCCACCCTTGAGCAAAAAAGTTCAGCAACAGAGCCCAGGCCCTAGGTTCAAACCCCAGGACCAGTCCCTGCCCCCAAAAGGAATAAGCTAGGTGCCAATGCCTCAAGTCTGTAATCCTAGCTACTCAGGAAGTTGAGACTTGAGGATCATGGTTCAAAGCCTGCTCAGGCAGGAAAGTCTGGGAGATTCCATTTCTAATATAACCAACAAAATGCCAAGCTGGAGGTGCGATTCAAGTATAGAGTACTAACTGAGCAAGTCAACCAAGAGAGTTCAAACTCTAGTACAGGAGGGGGAAAAATGCTACTCAGTTTCCAGCTCTACTACTAAGTAATTGTGTGGCCTTTTGCAAGTAGCTTCAAGGCTACAGGCCTTTCCTCCTCTTTAAGTTGAGCTGACAGCATCTCCTGCCTGGCAGAGGTGCAGAAAGAGAACCAATTCATGCACATAGGGCCTGGCTTCACCCCAGCACCTGGCCAGCACCAAGAAATCCTGGCCATGTACCTAGTGATTGACAGCTGTGATTGACAGTTGCCACAGATCCCACCCCTGCCAACCACTCACACGTGGAAATCCTGGATGCTTGGCTGTCCTCATGGAGGTGGGAAACTCGGCTTCTGAGTGGTGAGAGAGGCACTGGGTGGGGGGGAAAGAGGAAGAGTCAGGGAGGCGGGGCCATGCCTGGGGCTCCCAAGGGGACACAGGTTGGGGGCACAGGGATTGGGGGAGGTGGAGGGAGGCAGGACCAGCCCTCTCTCACCAGTGTTGTGGCTTCGGCAATGGTGCAGCATCCGTACAGCTCTGGCCATCATACGCTGTGGACAACACAGAACATGAGGCCTAGCCTGGGGACAGAAGCCTGGCCTGCCTGTGGGGTGGCTGCAGGTCCAAGTTTCCTTTGATCCCCATGCTACTAGAAACTAGGGGGCTGTAAGAGATGGCGTTACAGTTGCTTCACCCAAGCACACCCAGAGGTCCAACAAGAACCAGGCAGTGGATGAAGACAAAGGTCAGGAAGGGCTGCAAGAGGTTGGTGCTGGCTGAATGGAGAAACATTTGAGAGTCACCCAACAGCTCCCATAGAGGGCAGAACTTCCAATGAGGGGTGGGGAGGGGTACTGCAGAGGCTACCTAACAGTTCCTACTGATAATTCTATTACTCTGTGTGTGTGTGTGTGTGTGTGTGTGTGTACGCCCACACATGCGTGCGCATGCCCACACACACCAGTCCTGGGGCTTGAACTCAGGGCATGGGCACAGTCCCTAAGCTTTTGTGCTCAAGGCTAGTGCTCTACTATTTTAGCCATAGCTCCACTTCCACTTGTTTAATTGGAGATAAGAGTCTCTTGGGCTTTCCTGGAGGAGCTGGTTTCAAACTGTGATCTGTAGTGCTCAGCCTCCCCAGTAGCTAGGATTACAGGCGTAAGCCACTGGCACCCAGCTCTGTTCTTTTTTTTTTTTTAATATAGTTTAAATTATCTTGAAGTAGTTGTACAGAAGAATTTCACTCGAACCTGTCAGTGTGTGAGCACAATGCATCTTGATCATCACCCCTTTCATGATTCTCACCCACCTCTTCTTCTATTACTTGTAACAGACTAGGCCACCCCGCCCCCCAGCGCTCTCCTGCCTGACCCACACTGTCAGGGGAACCCCCAATCCCTCACCTTACCATTTTTTCAAAGTTGATGAGGTTCTCCACTAGTGTGTGGTTTCCCTCGTGGATGAAGGTCATATCTGCCAAGAGGTGACTGGGTTTAGGGATCCCCCAACTCCTTCCCCTCCCGCAGCCCAGCCGAGGCAAAAAAAAAAAAAAAAAATCCAACAACAAATACCAAGACCTGTCCCAGCTTGCCACAGTCTCTGCCACCCCAGCCCTTGTGGCCTGTAGCCGTTCCCTGGTATCTCTTCAGCCTCAGAGCACAGGCCCCCAGTCTTCATGTGCCAACCTCTCTTCTAGGCCACAAACCTTTTTATAATTTTTTTTATGTTAGCCCTGGGGCTTCAAAGCAGAGCCTTGCACTCTCTCTTGGCTTTTTTGCTCACAGTTGGCGCTCAACCACTAGAGCCATCCATCCACTTTCTGCTTTTTTTTTTTTTTGCTAGTTGATTGGAAATATAAATCTCATGGATTTGTCTACTGGGGCTTCAAACCATGATCCTTAGATCTCAGCCTCCTGAGTAGCTATGATCACAGGCATGAGCCACCAGTGCCCAGCCCACCTACAACCTTGTAACTGAATTGTGCTTCCAGGGTCAGAGTGCTTGAGGTAAAATCATTAGATGGCCAGTGGGAGGCAGGGGTAGGGGGAGGGTCCTCCTACCTTTGAGAAGGAGGGGCATGAAGGGGATGACAGGAGGGGAGAGCTTGGTGAGGGCCAATCGGTACACTCGGTGGTTCCAAGAGGGGTCCTGAGGAGAAAGAAGCCACGCTGAGGAGGAGCCAAACAGCAAGAGGCTCTGAGCCCAACCTCTTCCAAGCCTCAGATCTCACCAGAGGAGGCTCTAATCTGGTGGCTTCCTGAGCAACCACAGCCCTCAAGAAAGCCAGGTGCTGGTGGCTCAGACTTGTAATCCTAACTACCCAGGAGGCTTTTGAGAACTAAGGATTGTGGTTCAAAGCTAGCCTGGGCAAGAAAGTCCGTGAGGCTCTAATCTCCAGTTAACTAGCAAAAAAGCAACAACAACAAAAAATAAAAACAGAGGTAGAGCTGTGAATCAAGTGGGAGAGTGCTAGCCTTGAACAAAAAGGCTCAGGGACAGAATGCAGGGCAGGCAGACAGAGAAGGAAGGAAGGAAGGAAGGAAGGAAGGAAGGAAGGAAGGAAGGAAGGAAGGACAGAAAGAAAGAAAGAAAGAAAGAAAGAAAGAAAGAAAGAAAGAAAGAAAGAAAGAAAGAAAGAAAGAAAGAAAGAAAGAAAGAAAGAAAGAAAGGGGG
>NW_012267258.1:4233785-4263018 GCF_000151885.1 Dipodomys ordii | reverse complement strand
GAACCCAGGGCCTCATGCATGCAAGGCAAGCGCTCTACCATTGAGCCACCTTCCTAGCCCTCACTCGACTTTTTCACTCAAGGCTGGTGCTCTACCACTTGAGCCATACCTCCACTGCCAGCTTTTTGCTGGCTAACTAGAGATAAAAGTCTCATGGATTTCTCTGCCGGGGCTGGCTTTGAACAGTGATCCTCAGATCTCAGCTTTCTGAGTTGTTAGGATTACAGGCATGAGCCACCAGCTCCCAATAAGAGCAGGCTTCTAGAAGGAGGCATGGATGGCCAGGCACACTCACCAGCAGCCTCTCCAGGGCCGAGTACAGCTTCCGGACTTTGTGGGGCAGCCGCTGTGAACATGAGGAGAGGGGGGTGAGCTGCCCCCTGTGGGGACAGGAGCCTCACCCAAGCCCTCACCCAGACGCAGGAGGCCTGACCTCAGAACTGGATCCTCCAGCCATACCTACCTCCCAGGTATGGGCTAGACGGCTGATGGCCGAGTTGCTAAGGCCAAACATGACAGCAAAGAAGGAGTTGAGGTTCTTCTGCTCCTTGAGGCTGTGTGAAAACCCAGAGAACCTTCAGGGGAAGTGGCCGTGTACCCAGCACCCTGCTGCTTCTATAAGGTGAGCTGGTGGGGGGTGGAGGAGGGGACCCAAGCACAAAAGGAGATGGGGGATCTGGCAGTGCAGAGTTGAGACCAGACAACCTGGGGCCTGTGCTGCACTCTCCACCCCCATCTCCATGGGCACTCACTGGGCTGCCAGCTTGATGAACTTCCGCAGCAGCTGGGCCCGTGGACCGGGCACGGGGCAGAGACACAGCTCCGTGGCTACCCAGTACTGCAACTCATTGAAGCGACGCATGAAGCGCTCCAGGTTGGCCGTAGTGACGTCTCTCAGGTGTTGGGGGCCTAGCACGTAGTGGATCAGCTCTACCTGGACAGAGGGCAGAACAGGTGTGCCCAGGAGGCCTGGCATCGCCTGTGCGTCTCCCCGCAGCTCTGCTGTCCATACCTGGTGGATGCTATTAAATAGGTTCCAGTCGTGGTCGGTCAGCTGACCCGCCAGGTCCTTGGCGCTCATCACTTCCAGCACTTCCGCAGAGCCCACCGTGGGCCCCAGCTGTTCAGGGTGTGGGGTCTGCAGGTGGGAGAATGCTCAGGAGGGGTTGGGGTGCCTGAGAAACCAGGGGGAAAGGAACAGGGAAGGGAGAACAGGAGGGGTGCTATGGCAGGTGTGTGTCTGTGTGTCGGTGTGTACATGGAGTACAGATGCCCCTAAGGGCTGGAACAAAGAGGCTCCCCAAAGGGGCATTTCCCCACTCCCTCTTTGTAGGACTGCTGATGGGGAGGGGGGGGGTCCTGTCTGATAGACAGCCCTAACTAGGGTAGGTCCTCTTTCTCCTGGGGGAGCATCCTCCTCAGCAGGCCCATCCCCCACTCCTTCCTCTTCCTGGCAGGACCAGCAACAGCCACAGCCAGGTTCCTCCTTCTGCTCTCCATGGCCTCCCCCAGAAGCCACCCCGGCCGCCCAGAGCTCATCCTGGCACTCCGCCTGGCCCCTACCAGCTCATGTATATCCTGTGGGTTTACAACAAAGAGCCGCTCGTTGAGCCCCAGGGATGTGGCCACACCGCGCGCCTCTGGCTTCAGGCCAATGGCATCTGCAAAGAGAGAAGAGGCTGTGCTGGGTCGGAGCAGGGAGGGAGGCCAGCTGGAGTCCAGGGTGGAGGACTGGTCTGGGAGGCTCCCTCCACTCACAGCTGGACCAGCTGTGCGGTGGTTCTAAGTGCACAGGTGCAAGTGGCCACAACTCCATACTGCCCCGGAGGGGAGATAAAAGGGATTCTTAATGAGATAGGCTGACCTTGGGCGACCTTCAACTTCCCTGAGCCTCAGTTTCCTTCTTCCTAAAATGGAGACAACAGGACTTGCCTGATTACTCCACAAGTCAAGTGAGTTCACTTAAGGCCATGTGGCTGTAAGTATGTGATGCTTCTACAATAATAAAAAATATTAATGATAACGATAAAATTGTTTAAAACCTTTGAAGCTTGGTACAGATGGTTCATGCCTATAAACCTACCTACTCAGGAAGCTAAGATCTGAGGATTGTGGTTTGAAGTCAGCCTGCAAAGGGAAGTCCATGAGACTCTTATCTCCAATTAACCAGCAAAAACCCAGAAGTGGAGCCTGTGGCTTAAGTGGTAGAGTGCCAGCCCTGAGCAGAAAAGCTCAGGAAGAGCATCCAGGCCCTGAGTTCAAAACAAAACAAAACAAAAAAAAAACTTGTCCAAATCTTGGTGATGATTTTTAGTCATGCTTGAGTGCCCAATCTCTAGACCAATGGCTTTCAAAATAAAGTATTCAAGACCATCCATATATCCAGAAAAAAAAAAAAGAAATTAGCACTACTACTTATAGTTGATGTTCTCAAATATTTTGCCTTTTCAGTTTGTTAGCTTTATAATAACATGTTATTAGGAGGGTAATAAATGTATAATTTGTAGGCAAAATACACACTCATGAAGGAATCTACAGTAAAACACAATACTGGCATGGGTGTCTGTCAGTGGTCTAGAAATGAGGGATCTAAAAAAAAAAAAAAGGCTGGTCATGTAGTCAGGTCTCTAGAACAATCAACTTGGGCCTGCTGCAATCCACCAAGTGGCCACCAGTGGGCAGTGCTTCCCAGAGCAGAGCACACCAGGGACTCATTGGACTTTGCTCCCTTTCCTGAAGGGAAAAAAAAGGCTTTCCACATCTGTACCCCTTGTCCGTTTTCTCTAACTTTCTCCAATTCCTGAATGCCTTGGGCTGCAACTTTTACAGACAACAGTCGGTTGTGATGTCATAAGCACTCTGAAAGAGGTCTTGATAATAATCCCCTTGCAACTGTATTCCAGGTTCTGGCTTAAGACCTCTGTTGTGTGCTTGGCACACATTAATCTAATAAGCATGGTGGTCCTTCGTGATAAGTACAATGCTCACAATCATATATAGGATGAGGACAGGGAGACCCAGAGGGGCTAAGTAACTCACCCAGGATTACACAGCAAAGTCATGGTTGGGCTGGGAGTGTGTGTGTGTGTGTGTGTGTGTGTGTGTGTGTGTGTGCGCGCGCGTGTGCGCCAGTACTGGGGCTTGAACTCAGGGCCTCATGCTCTTACTTGGCTTTTTCGCTCAAGGCTGCCTCTACTTCTGGCTTTTTGCTGGTTAATTGAAGATACGAGTCTCACAGACTTTTCTGCTCAGGCTGGTTTTGAACCATGATCATCAGATCTCAGCCTCTTGAGTAAATAGGATTACAGGTGTGAGCCACCAGTGCCTGGCTCTTACCCCTATTTTCCAAGAGTGAAATGGAGCGCACAGAGAGATTAAGTGTTCTGCCCAGGAACACACAGCAAGTGAACTAGAGGGCTGGTGTCAAATGCAGGCCGCAGACCCTAGCATTCAGGAGCCTAAACACCATGTGGATAGCAGTATGCATAGACATAATAAACCTCACACCAGTGCTGGTAATAGAGGAAATTAGGACCTTCGTTCAGGATCTGGGCCTGAAGTCCATCCAGAGACACAACGTACCGCCTGCAGAATTGACCTTCACCAGCACCTGGCCTTTGGTCCAGCCATCCTCCCGGGCCAGGGCGGCCATTACCTCCCTCACCGAGGCTGTCACAGGCAGCTGCAGGGTCAGCACAGAGTGGTCAGGCCGGCAGATCTCATAGGGCACTGCAGAAGAAATGGGACTGAGCTGTGTCCCCTTTCCTACACCCCAGAGGTATGGAAGTATGGGCCAGCCCTGAGCCTAGGCAAGACACTCAGGTAATTGGCCTGCCTGATGGCCTGGAGCAGAGACTCCACAGAGAACAGTATACCCCCCCTCATCGCAGGCCCCCTGAGGTCAAAGTCACCACGGCAGGGTGAGCGAGGCAGAGACAGAGGGGAAGCGAGGCCAAGCCATGCCTGGCTGGCCCTGGCCATTCACCTTTGTCCCCAGCTCGGATGGCACCGTGGTTGCTGGGGAGGGAATCATCCTGGCTGGGAAGCCACGCAGATGGGGACCGGGCCTGGAAGGGAGAGAGTATGAGACACCAGGAAGCCATGGTAGGGCAGGCCAGACTGGGAGGGGACAGCATGGGTCTGTCACACTGCCATGTCACCTGCTTAATCGAAGGCAGGTAAGTCACTGGGCCAAGAAGCTGGAGAGGAGCTAGGAAGGATGGGTGCCAGTGACTCATGCTTCTAATCCTAGCTACGTAGGAGGCTGAGATCTGAGGATTGCAGTTCAAGGCCAGCCTGAACAGGAAAGGCTACCCAAAAAGCCAGAAGTGGAGCTGTGGCTCAAGTGGTAGAGCACTAACTAGCCTTGAGCAAATGAAGTTCAGGGACAGCACCTAGGCCCTGAGTTCAAGCCCTAGGACTTGCACTGGAAAAGAAAAGAAATGAGGAGAGGGATAGGCAAGTCTATACCCTCCCTCTGTGGGCTCATCGCTCTGTACCTACGAGGTGCTTAGCTGTTCTAAGATGAAAACACCTTCTCCTCCGTGCCCTCCTCAGCTACTCGTGCTGTAAACCAGACATTGTTCTAAGTATCTAAAATATGCACATATGGAAGTGTCATTATTATTCTCCTTTAGTGGATGAGACACATGTGGATTCCCAAGGCCACCCAGGAGCTGTGTGGCAGGGCTTCTTCCTGTCCACCAACATGACTGTGTCAGCTAGGCCTGCATCTGGCACACAGTGGGCTCCATGCAGGACAGAACTTCTGCTCCTGGCCTGTCCTAACACGGTCCTGTTCCCACCCAAATTCCTTGCTCGCTCTAGTACTGACTTCCCCCGCTCCAGCTCTGGGTGTGGTAGATCTCCAGGCCCAGCCCGCACTCTCCTGCGCCCCCTAGATTTCCAGGGAGAGGTGCATCAGAGTCCTTCACAGGCCTCCACCCGGAGCTGGTGGCTCACATCTGTCATCCTAGCTACTCAGAAGGCTGAGATCTGAGGATCAGAGGTCAAAGTCGGCCCTGGCAGGAAAGCCCAGGAGACTCTTAGTTCTAAGTAATCACCAAAAAGCCAGAAGTGGAGCCATGGCTCAAGTGGTAGAGTACAAAAGCTCAGGAATAGACAGCCCCCAGGCCTTGAGTTCAAGACCAGCACACACACACACACACACACACACACACACACTGCTACCACTGTTAGGTATAGTGACACATGCCTGTGATCTCAGCCCTTGGGAGGTCAAGATAGGAGGATCAACAGAGAAAGGCCAGCCTGGGCTATACAGAGAGGACTTATTTCAAACAAATGTTAACTTTCTGGACTCTCCCTGGCTTTACGCGCCTCTCCTTACCCCAGACTATTTCTCTCTGCCTGTTACTTTGGGTGGGGGCCCCTCCTGCCCCTGGCCAGTGGCATCACTCCTCACTGAGATGGCCAGCACTTTCCCCCAACCTCTCACTTAGGTATGGCCACCTCTCCTTCTCCAGTGTTCAAAGCAGAGTCAAAGGAGCTGGGAGATAAAGCAGGGCTCTTCAGCTGACATATCTGAATCTCAAATCTGAGCCTGTCAACCCTTAGGTCAAACCCTTCCACAGGTTGTGCTGATCTTAGGACAAAGGCCATATTCTTCTCCATGGGCTGGCCTCCTTGGCCTCTCTAATACCCTCTTTTGCCCTTCCTTCTCCAGAGCTGTCTTCCGGGTGCTTTTTATCCTCAACCCTCAGATTCTGCAAGCCTCAGCTCTAAGATATTCTTCCCTAAATCCACATGGCCAGGAAACATTTCCCTCCTCTCTTTCAGACCTGGTCTGACCTTAAACACTATGGAAGGGCTGGGTGCCCAGTGGCTCATGCCTTGTAATCCTAACTACTTAGGAGGCTGAGATCTGAGGATCATGATATGAAGCCAGCCTAGGCAAGAAACTCTATGATATATTTTTTTCAATCATTGGGCTTGAATTCTGGGCCTGGGTGCTGTCCCTCAGCAATTCAGCTCAAGGCTAGCGCTCTACCACTTGAGCCACAGCGCCACTTCTGGTTTTTTGGTGGTTAGTTGGCAATAAGAGTCTCACGGGCTTCACTGCCCGGGTTGGCTTTGAACCATGATCCTCAGATCTCAGCCTCCTGAGTAGCTAGGATTACAGGCATGAGCCACCAGCGCCCAGCTTCTATGAGATTCTAATCTCCAATTAACCACCAAAAAAAAAAATCTGGAAGTAGGAATACAATATTATGGGTTTGGAATGAGAAGGATCAAGCCAACGATCCTAAGAAAGCAAGGTCTATGCATTGGAATAAGTACAAAGGCCCTGAGGTCAGGGCAAAAGAAGCAGCTCTGGAAGCCTCCAGCAAACAGGAGGGTGAGATGAGACAGGCTTCTGGACAGGTATTTGGGTTTTATTCTCAACACGCACCACCATCAGCCAAATCTACCTTGCTTTCCAGTCCTTTCTCTCTCCGTTCTTCAACCGAATTTCAGCTCCTCCCTACCCTCACTCAGCTCCAGCCAGGAAGGGTGCTGGCCACATGGACTTCCTAGGGAAGGGGTTCATCTTCCTCTGGGCTACCCCTGAATTGGTCACCAGGAAGCTTCAGGATGACCCCAGACAGGGGACCTCATCTCCCAGCTCTAGCGGTGTGTTACCTCCCTAAGGAATGAAAGGCCCTTGGGGAAGGGGGTAAGGATGCTGCGTTAAGCCTCAGTGGCCGAAACCATCCATCACAGCCCCTTGGATATTCTGTGCCTGGACAAGCCTTGCTTTATAGGGCTTCTCCTGTGGGCTTGGGCTGGAGGGGCAGAGGGAAGAAGGCAAGCCTGGAGACACAGAGAGTTCACAGGGCAGGGCAGCCACCTTGATCTGAGGAGATGCATTCCCGCAGCCATTTTCCAACCTGCAGGCAAGAAGAGAGGTTGGTGAGAGGGCCACCGGGCACCCGGCAGGCAAGCAGCCAGGCAGAGGGAACAGCAGTCCCAGCCTGGCCCCAGCCCATCCTCCCCAGCCACTCCAAGGGAAGCAGGAGCCAGTGGCTCACG
Organism: Dipodomys ordii; assembly: GCF_000151885.1. Classification (NCBI taxonomy): domain Eukaryota; kingdom Metazoa; phylum Chordata; class Mammalia; order Rodentia; family Heteromyidae; genus Dipodomys; species Dipodomys ordii. The sequence goes on along the minus strand of NW_012267258.1, from coordinate 4,255,986 downwards.
CCTGCAATCCTTACTACTACTCAGGAGGCTCAGATCTGAGGATCGTGGTTCAAGGCCACAGCAGACAGAAAAGTCCACAAGACTCATTTACAGTTAACCAGCAAAAAGGAAAAAGTGAGCCAGGTGCCGGTGGCTCACACCTGCAATCCTAGCTACTCAAGAGGCTGAGATCTGAGGATCCTGGTTCAAAGCCAGTCCGGGCAGGAAAGTCCGTGAGACTCTTATCTCCAATTAACTACCAGAAAACTGGAAGTGGCGCTGTGACTCAAGTGGTAGAGCGCTGGCCTTGAGCTAAAGAGCACAGGGACAGTGCCCAGGCCCAGAGTTCGAGACCCATGACCGCCCTCCACCACCAAAAAAAAAAAGGCAAAAGTGTAGCTGTAGCTCAAGTGTAGCTGGCTCAATACCAGCCTGGAGTGAAAAAGCTAAGTTTAGGACATTGCCCAGGCCTTGAATTCAAGCCTTAGTACCAGCACGCATGCGCGCACACACACACACACACACACACACACACACACACACACACACACAGAAGCAGGATTTGGGGAGAGGATGAGATGAGGATCTGGGCCCTGTATGTGATTTCTCAACCATGGGGGAGATGAACCCAATGGTCTGGATGACCTCTTGACCCCTGACCCCCAGTTTCTCCATAGGACGTCTGGGAAGGCAAGACAAAGTCCAGGCAATGCACAAGACCTGGCACTGAAGGCAGTGGTGATTTACATGGGATGAGCAAATGGACTAATGTGGGGCACAGGAGGTCAGAATGCATACCCAGGATCCTGACAGGGACAGCCAATTGTAATAAGTGCTGTCACTTAGATTTCTTTCCTCCCTCCCTCCCACTTTCCCTCCCTCTCTCCTTTGTTCCTTCCTTCTTTCCTTCCTTCCTTCCTTCCTTCCTTCCTTCCTCCCTCCCTCCCTTCCTCCCTTCCTCCCTCCCTTCCTTTCTTTCTTTTTTGTTTTGCACCAATACTGGGGCTTCAGCTCAGATTCTGGGCACTGTCCCCTTCGCTTCACCCCCTCACCCCGCCCCCTCAAGGTTAGCCCTCTACCACTTAAACCACACCTCCATGTCTGGCTCTTTGTTTTGGTGCTTAACTGAGGCTAAGAGTCTCACAGACTTTCCTGTCCAGCTGGTTTGGAACCGCAATCCTCCTAGCTCAGCCTCTGAGTAGCTAGGATTGTAGACGTGAGCCACCAGCTCTCGCCTCTCAAATTTCTAATGCCCGGTTACTTGACCAGAGCGCATGCTCGCTTGGCCCTACCAGGTGTGAAGAGGATTTCCACCAAAGCATTGTCACCTGTGGTGTCGACGTCTCTCTGGCCACTGCTCCTTCAGGAGGTTGCTAAGTCGGGGATCCATCTTCACCAGGTCTGAGAGTTTCTGGAAACAGCAAAGAACCCCTAAGACTCTTTACTGTGTGTTGTTGCATCCTCTCTGGGCAGCCCCTGGCAGCTCTGCCCCCATCCCCACTACCTGGAGGAAGCTGGCGACCACAGGGTCCTTGTGGAGCATGGGGCTGTACAACGCCACCCACTGGCTGACCAGGCGCAGGATCTGTTGCCTCTTGTTACAGATGTAGGTGCTGCGCTCCTGCTCGCTGCCCCCGGCAGGCTCTGCGGGCTCCGCATGGAAGGTGGGCACTGACTGGTCAAGGGAGCCATGACGTACAACCAGGGCCCCACCCAGCCATCACACCTGGGCAGAGAAGGATCAGGGGACACAGGGCCCACCCACCGGCCGGAACTGACACCAGAGAAGGCTCACGACAGTCATACTAACATGTCATCCCTGACCCCCATGCACAGGGCCCTGGGGCTGGAAGGATATTGGTGCAGCAGGGCAGCGCACAGCTGGGCACTAGGCATGAAGACGCTATGGGTCAGGAGGAAGTCACTGAGGAATGTCTCTGTTGTGCAAAGTGGGGAATGTGAGAGGGCTTCAGAATATAGAGCAGACATGTGTGCCCAGCTAGAGTGTCCCGTCCTCAAGTCTACCATAGGAAAGGCACCAGCAGCATCCAGCACCCGAGACAGTGCTCCTCACCCAAGCCCAAAGTGCAGGTAAGAACACTCGCTGTCAGCTGCCTACCTGTACCCACCCAGCACCCAATGAGGTCAGCACATCTGGTCTCTCCCAAGGCACTGACCACCCAATGAGTCAGAGAACAGGCAGGGTGTCTCTTGCCCCTACCTGTTGGGTCATGAGCATTGGAATCTGCCCGCATAGCCTCCAATAGGAGTTCTAGGATCTTCTCTGGAGTGCCAGACATCACTGTGTACCTAGCAGAAATGGCAAATCCATTGCATGTAGACTGATCTTCCTCCCCACATTGGGGACACATCAATAATCAATCATTATCACTTCCTGATTTTCTCCTCTTTGTTCCCATTCCCACACCAGGACAGACATCAATAATCCATTATATCACTTCCCAATTTGTCAAATTCATTCCATCTTGGTGTGGCCAGGTGGGGAGCTGACCCAAGACGTGCATCCTATTTCTTTGATGCCTCCTACCCTCTGGAGACCAGAGGCTAGGGGCCACGACATAGAAAAGGGCCAAAGACTGTGAAGTCCAAGTAGAGGTGTGGAAAGGAAGCATGTTACCGGTTCTTCCCTGGGGTTGGAGGGCGAGAAGAGCCAGTCCCTTGAGAGGCTCTCTCCAGCACCAGCACCACTTTGCCATGTTCTTCCAGCCTCATGGTCTTTGCTTCTACATCCTGGGGAATAAGTAGCATGGAGGCTTGATACAACCAGAACTCTAACTTAGACTGTATCTCCCACCTCCTCCTCCCTTCTAGACTCAGAGCACATGATCTTCCCAAGAACACTTGGCCCTTGTTCTGCTACATATGCCCTAGCCAGAGCCTCCTTTTTTTTGGGGGGGAGGAGACTTTTTGTGGGCCTGAACTCAGGACCTGGGTGCTGTCCCTGTACATCTTTGCTTCAAGTTAGCACTCTACCACTTGAGCCATAGCTCTACTCTGGGCTCTCTCTCTCTCTCTCTGTTTAATTGGCAATAAAAGTCTCACAGACTTTCCTGCCCAGACTGGCAGTGAACTGTGACCCTGAGATCTCAGCCTCCTAAGTAGCTAGGATTATAGGTGTGAGGCACCAGCACCCAGCTCAAGCCTCCTTTTGTACTCTAACCTCTCACTTCTGAACCCCCACCAGTCCCCATGGAAGCCCACACCAGGCCTGAGGTCTCGCGGAACCCTCAGCATGCTACAGGACCTCATCTCTTTACATACCACTAGGCCCGCAGTCCCTGCTCCTACACATCTCAGTTTCTCCTCGTAGGCTCTCTCTGGGGCTTGCTCTTGGTCCCCACCCCACCCCACTTCTCAGGGCCAAATCCCATACCCTCCCCTTCCCCACACACCCCCTCCCAACAATGGTACCTTGATGATGCGGTTAAAATCTTGCTTGTCCACACGCAGGAAATGACAGTTATCTTCTCGAAGGATGATGGTGGCTGCCCGGGGAGCATCATTCACCAGAGCCAACTGTCCAAAGTCATCTCCCTCATGCAGTGTGGTCACCAACCCCTGCAGCCAAAACGGTCATGGCCCTGTCCCCACTACCCCCCTCCTCCCAGCCCTTTCCAGGAGAGCCCAGACAGGATCAGCAGCCAGGGACTGGCTAAGGCACTGCCCACGGGGACATAGACCTGGTGGGGAGGAGGGGGTGAGCTGGAAGGACTCACCTTACCATGGGTCACCACATTGACAGACCCCTTCCAGATAATGTACCATGAGGTGCCCTTGTCCCCCTGGCTAAACACTGAAAGAAGTACAGATCAGACAAGGTCCTTACTGTCACCCACCTCACCTCCATGGGTCCCTGCCCGGTCCAGGACACTCTGCCCAGCCTGACTTACACACGGTGCCTGCTTTGCTGTGCGGTTCAAAAAGCAGAACAGCTGCTAATTCCCGCTTCACCTGTGGATGAGAAGGGATGGGCGAGAGGGTGTCAGTGGCAGCAAGCTCTAGTCAAGAAGGTCCAGGTTGGGCAGATTCAAAGAGCACTAGGGAACAGAGATGTGGCTGATCCAGGCATGCCTGGGATATGGCAGAGACAATACTAGGGAAGGAAATGAGTTGGGAGCCAATGGCCCACATCTGCAATCCCAGCTTCTCAGAAGCCTGAAATCTGAGGATCACAGCTCAGTGTGAACTCAGGCAGGAAAAGTCCACGAGACTCTTATCTAATTAGTCAGCAAGAAGCTGGAAGTAGAGCTGTGTCTCAAGTGGTAGAGTGCCAGTCTTGAGCAAACAAAACAAAACAAAAAACAGCGACAGGGCTTAGGCCCTGAGTTCAAATTCAAGCCTCAGATGAGGGGAAGACAGCCCAGCAAGGAGTCCCTGGGATAGAACTGGAAGAGGAGGTCCTGGGGAACAGGACAGGCCTGGCTAGCAGAGTGGGCAAAGCGCACTGACCGAGTTGGAGAGGTGAGCCACGGCCTTGATGTGTAACAGTTCCTCAAAGATAAGGTCCAGCTCCTCATCGGTGCGTTGACCTGGGCTGCAGGCACAGTGACACATGGGCTGTGGTGTAGGGCCAGGCAGAGCAGCCAGCGCCATCTACCCATCCACCCACCCGCCTCGGGCCTGGGGCCAGATGGTGCCCATGAATGCTGTCGATCGTTATCAATACTGGGCTAACCTTTGTGGCGTGAGCCCTGATGCCAGATACCTTTCACGCATGGTTTCCCTCTGCCCTCACACCAGTCTTATGACGCGAGCACTATTATTCTGGCTAGAAGGGGAAGCTGCCATGGAAAGGCCCAAGGTCACTCAGTGAGTCGCTAGCTGCTCAGGCTGGAATTTGAACCCCAATCTGCCTGCCTTTTCCACAGCCCAACTGCACGGACCCATCACAAGGCCAGACTACCACACCAGAACTCAGGGCTTCTGTTTCCTGGTGTCTCCCTTCCTCTTAGAGATGGGATCTGAACTTCACAAGGGACCTGGGTTCAGGGATGCAGTAAGTGACTCACGGCTTTCGAAGTGCCACCGTGAGCAGGGCATCGGGTCCCCTCTGGGACAGTAGGGCCATTGCCTCTACCAACTCCTCCTCCAGTTCATGGGCTCCTGCAGGCTCTGGCTCTGGCCCAGGAAACCGATAAAACTGGGCCTCTCGGTCCTGGAAGGTCCAGTCGTGTTTCACTGGGGGGATGGAGGCCCAGGTGTGATGGAAGAGAGGAAATTGAAGCCATGTAGGTAATATGGTCCTCATTGTGATGCTTACTCCCTCCCCAGCCCACCCCCAGACCCTGTGAGGCCCACTTCCCTGGTCTGCCCTGGCCCTGGTATCCCACTGGGGCTCAGGCTCACCATGGCATAAGGCACCTTCATCCAGCAGCACCTGGCAGATGCCCACAGCTTGGCTCCGTGAATGGACACCAAGCCCCAGTGCCAAGATCCCGTCCACTAACTCCCGGCCAGAGCAGCACTGCCTGTGAGAAGTGGGAAGAGGAGAGAGGGGAGTAGGATAAACACTATCAGAAAGGCAAAAGTCAGGGCAGGGAAGGTGGCTCAGTGGTAGAGCGCTTGCCTTGCATGCATGAGGCCCTGGGTTCGATTCCTCAGTACCACATAAGCAAAAAGAAAAAAAGCCGGAAGTGGCGCTGTGTCTCAAGTGGTAGAGCACTAGCCTTGAGCTGAAGAGCTGAGGGACAGCGCCCAGGCCCAGAGTTCAGGCCCCACGACTGGACTTCCCCCCCGCAAAAAAAAAATAAAAAAGAAAGGCAAAAGTCAAGGAAATGGATGGACCTAGAACAAATCAAGTCATGTGAGGTAAGCCAAACTCAGAGAGACAAACAGCATCATGTTTTCTCTCATATGCAGAAGCCAGAACTAAAATATATTGGGCACAATGAATTATACAGGACTCTATGCATTCACACACAGTGAGACCAAAGGAAGATACTCTTAGGATAGGAACACAAAGGCACAATGCCTATGTGCCTCTGGTCATATAAAATAATATTTATCAAAATGAACTCCAGGAAATGGAAACAAGAAGCTTTTTCTTTGTCGCTGTTTTGGTTTTATTTTCTTTTTGTCTTGTTTGTTTGTTTCTCTGTCTTGGAGTATAAGGGGAGCATAGAAATGGAGGGACAAAGAGTGAACAAATGCAGCAGTGGAACTCACTGGACACTAGGTGGGAAATGAACTATACAACTTGCGGGTGGGGATGGGAGGGAAAATCTGGGAGAGAGTAAAGCAAGGGGTGACAGTGTCCAAAAAGAAATGTACCTTTTATCTGAGTTATGTAACTGTAAGCCCTCAGTACATCACCTTTATAATGATAGAAAATTTGACAAGGAAGGAGGAAGGAAGGAAGGGAGAGAGGGAGGGAGGAAGGAAGGAAGGAAGGAAGGAAGGAAGGAAGGAAGGAAGGAAGGAAATGTCAGATCCAAGCCCAGATCAGGTCTAAGCACAGATGCTTAAAATGGCAAAGAGAAAACCATGGGTGTAGGCCAGGTGGCTCACTCCTGTAATCCTAGTTACTCCCAGAGACTGAGATCTGAGGATTACAGTTCAAAGCCAGCCCACATAGGAAAGTCCACGAGACTCCAATTAACCAGCACAAAGCTGGAAATGTGGCTCAAGTGGTAGAGTACTAGAGCAAAATTTTAAAAAGCCAAGCAAGAGTACAAGGCTCTGAGTTCAAGTCCCAATATCAGCAAGCAAGCATGGAAGCACACATGCACACACTCACAAATACACACACACACAAATTAATAATGGGGGTGAGCAGAGGCAGGCAGGCCCCCTTCCACTCACCGATAGAGCCGCAGGTGGTACTTCCGGTCACGGATGAGTGATGGAAAGGTGACTAGCAGATGCCGGTACAGGTGTTTCCCAGCCCTGAGCACCCTCTCTGTGGAGGCCTTAAAAGGAGGATGGGCATGGCTGGCTCAGACCCTGGAACCTTCATCCTGCCGCCCCCTTTCCCCGCTCCACCCCTGTTCTGTACCTGCTCCAGGCTCACACTGAAGTCCAGGGACTCCTCACTGCTAGTGAGCGGTGTCTAGGCAGCAGAAAGTGCACAGGTCAGTGCCAGTCCTTCAAATATAGCTGTGGAAACCCTCCCTGGCCCACTCACCCTCAGCTTTGCTTACTCCATTCCTGGCCCCACACACATCTGACAAATAGAGACTTGCTATCTATGCTGTGTGGCAGGTACCCCCTCTTCTCTACCCCTCTTCAGCAGGTCCTGTTCTTCCTTCCATGCCCACCCACGCTGTCCCTACAGGTGACAGCCCAGGGGTGTGCAGGCAGCCAGGGAAACGCCCCCATGTCAGGGAAGGAATGACAACATAGGAAGGAGGATGAGGATGAAGGATAAGAAGACCCAGCTAGGTTCTGGAGGCTCAGGCCTGTAATCCTAGATTCTGCGGTGACTGAGATCTGGTGATCACAGTTCAAAGCCAGCCTCAGAACCGGAGAGACTCTTATCTCCAATTAGCCACCAAAACAAACAAACAAACAAAAACAAAGTAGAGCTGTGGCTTAAGTGTTAGAACACCAGCCTTGAGTAACAAAGCTAAAGGATAGTGGTCAGGCCCTGAGTTCAAGCTCCAGTGCTGCACACACACACACACACACACACACACACACACACACACACACACACACACGAAGACCAAGGGGCTGGGATACCCACTCCTAGGCTGAGACCACAGGCCTAGGCCCCAGACCTAGCTTCTCTACCATACCATAGAACTATGTGGGTCTTGTGCCCCCTATTGGGCCTTTGTTCAGCCTGGTAGTTAATAGCACAAATTCCAGAGTCAGATTCCTATATTAGATCTTTGCTCCTCTGTTTCCTAGTGGCCTGACCCTAACAAGTGATTTAGTCTGTCCCAATGTCAGTTTCCTCATGTAGAAGACCTGTAAAGCTCTAACAATGCTTCTGGAAGGGGCATGTGAATCAATACGTACTGAATATTTAAACCATTGCCTGGCATATGGCTGTGTATACACGCCACTATTATTATTCATCAGGGAAGCACAGGGTGGGGCTACTTGCTGGAAACTTCTTTCTTCTGCAAGATGCTGCAAGTCCATAAACTTGGAAGCATGAGTAAGGCCTTGATAGCCTACAGGAGAGACTCAGGAAGACAGAGTTTATTATAGCAACAACTCAGTTGCACGGGGTGGGGGGAGGGGAGAGAGGAGGGAGGGGGCATCAAGCAACCAGGGATCCATGAAAGCCCGCACTGCCTTCCTTTTTAACAGCCACCTGGGAATAATGGAATTTTTTTGACAGTTCCTGAGAATGGCCACTCCTCAACAAGCCCTAGTAAAGGCAGAGCACCTGACAGTTTGTGAAACAGGTTCACTAACTTGCTTTAAAAAAAAAAAAGTTTGGCCGGACGCTGGTGGCTCACGCCTGTAATCCTAGCTACTCAGGAGGCTGAGATCTGGGGATCGCGGTTCAAAGCCACCCCGGGCAGGAGAGACCGTGAAACTCCTATCTCCAATAAACCACCAGAAAACCGGAAGCGGCACTGTAGCTCAAGTGGTAGAGCACTCGCCTTGAGCTGAAGAGCTGAGGGACAGCGCCCAAGACCAGAGTTCAAGCCCCACGACCGACAAAAAAAAAAGAAAAAGTTTGACATTGATCAAGAAACATTGCACTCATAATTTGACTTATACAATTGTAACTCAGTGTACAACCACTTAATAATAATATTTAAGCTGGGGGAGGGGTTGGGTTAGGAGAGATGGGGGAAATGGTAAAGGGAGACAGATATCAGTCAAGATGCCTTGTATTCATAAACTGCTCTGTTGAATGGCAACTCCTTTGTACAACTACTTAAAGATAATAAAGACAAAATCAAAACAATCAAATGTGGGAGCTGGTGGCTTACACTTGTCAACCTGGCTACTCATGTGGCTGAGATCTGAGGATCTCAGTTCCAAGCTAGGCCCCAGGCAGACAAATCCATGAGACGCATATCTCCAATTAACCAACAAAAGCCAGAAGTGGAGCTGTGGCTCAAGTGGGAGAGCACCAGTCTTGAGTGGAAAAGCCAAGCAAGAATATGAAGCCCTGAGTTCCAGCCCCAGTACCAGCACATGTACAAGCACACGTGGGTGCACACACACACACACACACACACACACACACACACGAGTCAGGTGTGAAATAAGCAGGTGTCATCTGGTCTCTGTGACACAGGGAGAAACTAGAGTCTTGAGATGAAGGGTCCTGGGTAAGTCAGCCCTTGGGAATGCCAGCCAGCGATCAGTAACCTCAAATTCCTTCCCACAGTTGTAGCATTCTCACCATACCTGCCTGTTTCTTCTAGCTTCCCTTCCTCTCTCCTTTCCTGATTTCCTCCATGTACTCAGAGCCTTGCAAAGGGACTTGGTTGCAGAGCTGGAACCTGAGTCTCCTCCCCTGGCAGGCCCCTAATGATAGGCATCACGCCACTATGCCAAAGCAGAAATTTGAGGTCTGGTGTGCACGGGCTCCTGGCCCAGGGCTGGGCGGAAGTCAGTAGGTGTCCCAAGGGTATCCCTGCCCGGGTCATGGGGCCCAATCCAGTGCCAGATACAGAGCCCTGGGGACTTGAGGACAGGAAATGAGAAGGAGGAGGAGTCAGGAAGGGAGGAAGGGCAGGAATGCTACCCAGCCAGCCCCCCTGTGTCGGAACAAACAGTGCCTGAGTGCTAATGAGTTCTTGTTGCTCATGTCAAAATGCCCAGGTCACCCCAGTCCCTGCCCTGAGCTCTCCGCTGGTGCTCACAATCCCAAGCTTCCAGCTCCAGCTCCCTTCCTGGTATTATTGTGACCTAGGAGGGGAGGTCATGTGGCCAAGACTGGGCATTTCCTGTCCCATCCCAAGGGATGGGCATGAGAGGGTCGGAGAAGGGGGCTTGTGGATGCTACCTAAAGTCATCCTATTTTTCCAAGGAAAGCAGAAGCCCGTAGAGCTGAAGTAACTGGCCAGAGTCCCAGGACGACTTAGAAATGGAAGATTCTTCTTCCTGACTGCTACCCATGCTGAGCCTGGGTAAGTGTTTGTATCTTATTTCACAGCTAGAAAGAAAGGAGGTTATGTAACTGCCATGACCACTGGTAAACAGCATTCACACTCATGCCTGTCTGGCTCCAAAGCTTACAATCTTGACTACCCAAAATGCCCATGGCATCTACCCTCAAGGATCCCCCCCGGCCCCCACACAGAGTGTCCTAGACAGGAAGACAACACAGGTGTTCTGCCTTCAGGAATGTTCCATGAGTGAAGTCAGCTGGACTACCAGGGGCTAATAGAATTAGACAGGCTTGGTCCATCTGGGCCCTAACAATGTTTGCATCCATTCGGGCCTCTGGGGATGGGCTAGAGGGAGACTAGTGTTTAGCCTCAATGGGCTCCAAAGGCCTGAGTTTGAATTCTGATTCTCCTATTACAACCTGGTTGAGCAATGATAAGAGGATGATTTAAGCTTCCAGGGCTTCTGTTTCCTCATCTGTAAAAGGGAGGTGAAGGAAAATACTGGTGCCTAGCCACAGGGTTATTGTAAGGATCAGATGGGTTAATAAAGCTGGGTGCTTGTAGCTCACACCTGTTATCCTAGTTACTCAGGAGGCTGAGATCTGAGGATCATAGTTTGAAACCATCCCAGACAGACAAATCTGGAAGACCCTTGCCTCCAACTAATTAGCAAAAAGCTGGAAGTGGAAGTGGGAAAGCACTAGCCTTGAGCAAAAGAGCTAAAGGATAGCACCCTGGCCCTGAGTTCAAGCCTCAGAACTAGTGTGTGCACACGTGCATGCACACACACACACACACACACACACACACACACACACACCCCTACTGGCGGCTCATACCTATAAATTTCGCTACACAGGAGGCTGAGATCTGATGATCATGGTGCAAAGCCAGCTTGGGCAGGAAAGTCTGTGAGACTCTTATCTCCATTTAACCATCAGAAACCCAGTAGTGCAGTTGTGGCTCACAGTAGTAAAGCATTAGCCTTAAGCATAAAGCAACTCAGGGACAGTGCTCAAACCCTGAGCTCAAGTCCCACAACTGACAAAAAATAAAAAGAGTTAATAATAGAAAGCATATACCTCAGTGTCTATCTTGTAGTATGTGATTCCTAAATGTTAAATAACTACAAATTTTATTATTTTATGATGGGTACTAACCACCCCCAACACATGCAAATATATGTTGTTGCATAGCTCATCTAATAACCCTGAGGTCATTTGGAGGTTCTCAGCTGGTATGGGCCAAGGTGGCTTATTTCCAGACAAGGAAGATTCCGGGTGGAAGAGGAGGTGCTATGGGTGGCCAGCCCCACCTTGCCAACCTGTCAGCGAGTGTCATAGCCAGGCTAGAGGGACAGGCATAGAGCCAGATGGTATGGGGACCTGTCAGACCAGTTTCCTTGGTCATGGCTAAAGTCCCAAGCTAGGCTGTGTGTGGTAGACAGGGAAAGATGCATGGGGTTTCATAGGCTTGACCTGGGGGTCATCAACAGAGGACACAGTGAAGCCACGTACCCGTGGCTCACACTGGTAATCCTAGCTACTCAGGGGGGTTGAAATGTGAGGATGACAGTTCAAAGCTAGCCCAGGCAGAAAAGTTGGTAGATGCTTATTTGCAATGACCCACCAAAAAGCAAGACATGGAGCTGTGGCTCAAAGTGATAGAGCACTAGCTTTGAGCACAAAAACTCAGAGACAGTTCTCAGGCCTTGATTTCAAGCCCCAGGATGGGTACAAACAAACGAAGACACCTCACAAAAACTTGAACTTCACAGCCAGATTATCTTCCTGGGATGGGGCAAAGCCTAGCTGTGTCACTTCGCAGCTCTGCAACCCTCCCTGAACCTCCATTTTCACAGCTATCACATGGAGAAGAAGACATTAGGGCCTATTCCATCCCACTGGTGAGAGCTATTATTCTATAGGCTAGAGGGAAGCTCTCATAATAAACAGTATGTGGGATTAGGTAGTCTTTCGGTCTTAGCTACTGCCTTTATTTCAACAGACTGGATGAACTCATGTCTTTGGTTTTAGAGAACAGGGCCACCCTTCTCCCAAAATGGTCACCTGATGAATAGTGTGCTAGGCTCCTGAGCATGTGGAGCCCAACAGAGATCACTTTGATCCTTCCTCTGCCCCTAAACAACCATCAAACAAGATCTCCTCTCTCCCTCATAGTTTCTACAGATGCCTTTATCCCATTCTAAGGCTACATTGGCCCCAATTGTATCTGCATCCAACCTTAAGCCTTCATCTTGTACTGTTTTCATTTTTTTCTTGTCTTTGTTTGATTTTCATTTCTCTTATCCTGGTCTAGGAGAGAATGCTTCAGGTGTGTGAGTCTAGAAGATTGATAGAATACTATTGAGTTTTCTAAGAGGTAGGTGTGGAGTAAAAACAAAACAAAAAACACCCCAGCTCTGTCCTCCTGGACTCTGAGTTCACCCCTTTTAGGGTGCACATTCCCTCTTGAGAGCACTTTATGGACAAAAAGGCATCAAATGGTCAAAAACGAGCCAGGAACTAGTGGCTCATGCCTGTTATCCTAGCTACTCAAGAGGCTGAGATCTGAAGACTGCAGTTCAAAGCCAGCCCAGGCAAGAAAGTCTGTGACTCTTCTCTCCAATTAACCACCAGAAAACCAGAAGGCTAGAGTGCTAGCCTTGAGCTGAAGTAAGTTCAGGGACAGTGCCCAGGCCCTGAGTTCAAGCCCCACAAGTGACAAAAAAACAAAAAAAGAGGTAAAAGGTGAAGGTTCACAGACATCCACAATCCATCCTTAAAACATAAGAGAGATGGATTGAAATAACTCCACTCCTGTGCCCCAGCTTGCCTCTAGCCCTCCACCCCCAAAACACACACACACACACACACACACACACACACACACACACACAATCCTTTGCTTCCCCAACACCTGGAAGGGGAGGAGACTTCCTTCTATGCCTTTGACCCCCTTCACTCTCCAGCAACTCTTACCCCCACCCTTCCGGCCTCCTACTCCAAACTGGCCCTTCAATTCTGAGCTCAGAGGAGTCGGGAGACAGCCAGGCGGCCTCCTCCACCTCCCCACTCCAGACTTTGGGTCCCTGGAGATCCTCCAGTGACCTCATTGTCCTGGTACCTGACCTTCTCCCTCCCTCCAGCTACCTTGCCTCCCCAAGCTGGGAAGAGGACAGGAAATGCACAAGTAATTATAGCCTGAGAGGGAAGATGGGAGGGAGGGTTCCACCCCATTGGCTCCCAGCAGTGGCAAAGCCGTGACCCTTGCTCCCCTGTTGGGGAGCAAGATCAGGCCCCAGAGCCTCTGGTCAGGATGACTGTAGGGAAGAGGGGGACTGCAGAGACGCGTGATACACATCTGGAATCCCCACTGAGTTCCTACCACAAAAGTCTTCCTCTTGAGGGCCTCTGTTTCCCCCACCCAGCCTCGAAAAGGCGATTGGACCAGATGAGGAAGAGGAAGGAGATGGCAGTGGTTTTCCTATTCAAAGTGACTCGCCCCGCTAGGTGCTGCTGTAGCTCATGTCTATAATCCCAACTACTCAAGGAAGCGGAGCTCTAAGGATCATGGTTCAAAGCCAGGCCTGGCAGGAAAGTCTATGAGACCAGCAAAAAGCCAGACATAGAGTTGTGGCTCAAGTGGTAAAGCTCTAGCCTTGAGTTCTAGCCTTGAGCTCTAGCCCTGAGTTCAAGCCTCAGTACTGGCATGTGTGCATATGTGCACACGCGCGTGCACACACACACATACACACAGTGACTTGCTCCTTGAACGTTGAATTCTCAAGTTTCTCACCTGCTTGCTCCTACCTCCACTTCTGTGCCCTCATCCCCCCCCCAAATGCACACAGAGGGGCACAGAGCACACCTCGCTGACTCTCAGAGAAAGCAGCTCTTAAGTCTGCTGAGTGGGATGTAAGAGGCTCCCCGGTGACTGGGATAAAAGTTCCCTTCCTTCCCTGGCCTCCCATTCTTGCTGCCCCCATCTCCATTCATCAGCTCCAAACTTATCAGAATCCTCCCAAGTCCCCCACCCTACAAGTCAGAAGACAAGCCATGTCCAAGATTCACAAGCAGATTTGGCCCTGTTCAATTGTTCACTAAAAGCAAATGTTGCCACGGTGACGTGTCAAGATCAGTAACTAAGCTTTACTTCCCTCTCCACTTGACCTGACCCCCCCCCACCCATCTTCTACCCCAACCCAGAGAGAACACACAATGCCTTACCTCAATGCCTAGCACACAGAGGCAATGAGCCAGTCCCTGGTGGCTCACCCCTGTAATCCTAGCCTACTCAGGAAGCTGAGATCTGAGGACCAGGGTTCAAAGCCAGCCTGGCTTTGAGATTCTTGAGAGAATCTTATCTCCAATTAACCATCAAAAAGCCAAAAGTGGAGCTGTGGCTCAAAGTGGTAGAGCATTAGCGCCCATGTCCTCAGTTCAAATCCCCGGGATGGACACAATAACCCTTCCTTCTTTCCCCAATACTGGAATAGGAGCACTATACACACACACACACACATACACACACATACACACACAGAGCCACTATGTGAAACACCCACACGTATCTGAGGCCAGGTTTTCACACCCTCTACCCACCCCAGCAATACCCCTCACTGTTCCCAGAGCAAGTTGGCCCACCAGCATCCCAGACTCCCTTTCCAGCCCTATACCTGGCCTAGCATGGGGCTGGGGGTGTGGGTACTCACCCATCGAAGGCCCTGGATGCGGCTGGGTCGCCGGTGCTGGAGCAGCAGCTGATAGGAACAGCTCCTGGGCCGGTGCATTCTTTTCAGCACCATTTCCAGCAGTGACCCCTCCGGCACAACGTCAGGGAGATTCCCCACCTGCAGTGCTCCCAGTGCTGGACTGTCCTCCACAGCCAGGCCCACCTGCCAGCGACTCTCACCTGGCCAGCCCACCTGTGATATGGAGAGGAGGAAGGTGGACAGCCATAGAGAGTGGATTGGGCAAGAGCAGGATCTCAACGCAGCTGTCCTGGGCAGATAGACTTCCTTAGACTCCTTGGGGCTGGTCAGGCGGAGGTGCTACAAACCCTTCCAGCAGCCCGGGGAGGAGGGACAGGAAGACCTTTGCTGGAGTGCAGCCCGCAGGCCTGGTACAATTAGGGAAGTAGAGAGGGGGGTCTCCAGCTGGCTTCCAGAGAAGAAGACCAGGCCTCTTCCTCAGACTTCTCTAGAATTCTGCCTCTCTCCATTGTTCAAAGTCCCTGGCAAGGATTTGCACCCCCTCCCATCAACATGAAACTTGTGGGCTCACTGGATGCCCCAGAAATTCAGCTTTGGCTCCAACCTCCCTCCCCTCCTCCCTCCCCTACACCCACCCAAACTCCCCACCGGGTCAGCTTCTTCTCTCTCGCCTGCTCCTCCCTGACCAACCCTCCCAACCATACCCACCTTCATGGTTCTTCATGTAAGCTTCACCTCCGTTGGAGCCTGGAGGGGTGTCGCCTAAATCCAAGGGGGGCGGGGGGCAGGCAGTGAACAGAACCAGTTCTGAATTCCAGAAAGCAAGATGCAGGGCTGAGTGGAGAGGCCACCCGGTGTTGAATGAGTCGAGGGCTGGAGGGTGTGGGGGACACCCCCCCACACACTCCCCAGTGACTAGGAGCCCCCCGAGCCTCCGCCTTCGGGCTGGGACGAAAGAGCCAGCTGGCACCGGGCGCCCAAGCGAGGCTGCAGCTGGCACTGGGCCGGGCGGGAGCTGTCACACCCCCTGGCCCAGCCCGCCCCGCGCCCCTCCCCGGACCAGCCGAGGGGGCGGGGAGGAAGCGCCCGGAATTACCGAAGGGGAGGGTGGAAGGGAAGGGCGGGCACGGGGCCGAGGAGCCCGGAGCCCGAGAAACCCTAGTGCATGGGAGCGGCCCTAGGGGTGCACGTAGCCGCTGGGGTGCCAGGGGTTAGGGGCGAAGAGGGGCTCCGCTGGCCGCCACATGGCCAGGAGGAGAAATGCAAACAAGGAAATCAGAGGAAAGGGGGGAAGGGGTGAGTCATTGTGGGGGCCGCACCCGGGAGGGAAATCCGGGCTGGGGCCACTTCCCGGCCAGGGGACATCCAGCCTCCTGTTTGAGTTCAGGGTCTCTCCAGCAGCCCGAGGGAGGGACTGGGCAGCTTTCCCGCGGGGAATCCCGCTGCCGAGCTTCCCCACTGTTGCCTTCCCAGATGCATGCACTGGGCACCTGAGGGGAAATTGAGGCAGGAGTGGAGGAACTGATGGACTGAGAGGTAAAGGGATAGGATGGATGGGTGGGTGGATCAATGGATGGAATGGATGGACAAATAGAACCATGGAGGGGGTTGGGGATTTAGCCCAGTGGAAGAGGACTTGCCTGGGAGGTTCAAGGCCCTGAGTTTGGTCCTTCAGTTCTGAAGAAAAAAAAAAAGGATGGATGGATGGATGGATGGATGGATGGATGGATGGATGGATGGATGGATGGTGAAACAGGTGGGTAAATGGATGAATGGATAGATAGATGCACAGATGGGTTTGGTGGATGGGTAGATGGATGGATGGGTGACGGGATGTACAAGTGGGTGAATGGATGGATGGATGGATGGATGGATGATGAAGGCCCTTGTTGTGGCCCTTGGAGAACAGACAGCCCTGGTCCTTACCACCAAGAACTAGTGAAGCAGAAGCCTGGACTCCAGCATTCTGCCCTCAGGCCCAGTACCTAGGGGGTCCCACCACTCTCTGGGCCTCAGACTTCATCACAGTTGGCTCAGTGCAGCCCTCTTCTCCCCATTCCTCCTTCCAAGAGTTCAGAGACTGTGACCCATGGACAGCCACTTTCATGGTATCCCGTAATTGCTCAGAATGATAATGAGGGTTTAAAATAGAAGGCACGAGGCTTCTCCAGTGTCCTAGGACTTGATTATATTTTTCTCGCCTTCTCTTCTATTTTCCTACTGTCATTTGAGCCTGCCTGGTCAGGGAAGCAAATATCTCACTAATGAGCATTGTCTCTCAGATTTTTTTACTCAAGGCTGGTGATTCATTGGAGATAAGAGCCTTAGGAACTGTCCTGCCTGGGATAGCCTTAAACCTCAATCCTCATTTCTTAGCCTCTTGAGTAGCTAAGTCTACAGGCATGAACCACCAGTGCCTGGCAAGAATCTGTACTTTGAATGAACATCCAGGTCATCTACTGGGTCCCCATTTGGGGTAACACTAGTGGAATATTTAGTGGCACTCCAGAGAAGGAGGGGAGCCTGACAATGAATCTAGCCCAAGTTCCTAAAATTTAGAAGAATAGCTAGGATACTGATAGGGGGAAAAAAATAAAGATAAGCTAGGAGTCTCAGGTATGCTTGCAGAAAAGATGAAGGGTGGGTAGGGTGGAGTAGTAAAGTTTTCAGTTTGCAGGGGACAGTGACCTGACCTAGAAAGTCTCTTGGGAGAATTTCCTGGGAAGGGCTGTGGGATGGGAAGTGTCCCTTACTTCCTATTTCTGTTGCCTTTTCTTGGAGAAAAACAGGTGGGAAAAACACTGGCAGAGTGACAAAGGGTATTTCCTTACCTGGGGACCTTTTAGGAGAGCCACAAAGGCTAACCCTGTGTCTAGCAATTTTGCTACGTGCTTTCCATGTTTCCATCCCCACCATAATCCTATGAAATAGGCACTCATTGCACAGGGGGAACCTGAGGCTCAGAAATTTTAAAGTAAGTAATAAGAGTTTGGGCTGCTTGACTCCAGGTTGTCTGGCTCTACTTAACCTCAGGCTGCACTGCAATTGCTTTTAGGGAGAGGAGATCCCATTGCCTACCTCCTAAAAAAGGACACTAAGACAAGGAAAGCAGGATATCAGTGGTTCACACCAGTGATCCTAGACACTCAGGAGGCTGGTATTTGAGGATTGCAGTTTGAAGTCATCTTGGGCAGCAAAGTCCATGAGATTTTTTTTTTATCTCCAATAAGCAGCCCCCCCCCAAAAAAGCTACAAGTGAACTATAGCGCAAGTGGTAGAGCACCAGTCTTGAGCAGGAAAAACTAAAGGAACTCAGTACCCAGGCCCTGAGTTCAAGCCCCAGTACTGGCACAAAAAGGAAGGGAGGGAGAACACTTGCCTAAGGTGTGTAAGGCATCAGTGCCACCAAAAAGAAAAAGAAAAGAGAAAGAAAGAAAGAAATGTGAACTTTGTCTTATGAGGGGAAAAAAAGGAAGGAAGGAAGGAGGAAGGGAGGCCGAGAGGCAGTGAACCTGTATAGTAGGTCCCTCCTTCTCTCACATCCAATCAGGCACCAAGTCTAGTTGGTTCAGCCAATGGCATATCTCTTGTGTCCCTCTATTCGTCCCGCCCCCACTACAAGTACTATAGCCCAGGGGTGATCTCCAGCACTTGCTGTGCTCAGCATGATTGTGTTGGTATTGCTCATTCATCCTTGAAGTCTTTGTTGTTGTCCTTTGTTTGTTTGTTTATGCCAGTACTGAGGGCCTGGGCACTATCCCTCAGCTTTTCCCCTCAAGGCTAGCACTCTATCACTTAAGCCACAGCTCCACTTCTGGCTTTTGGCTGGCTCATTAGAGATAAGAGCCTCATGGACTTTGCTGCCAAGCTGGCTTTGAACCTGGAGATCTCAGCCTTCTGAATAGCTAGGGATTATAGGCATGAACCAACAGTGGCTTATAGTTATCCATTATCCTCCCAAGGACTGTTATTTGCAAGTGAGGAAACTGATGCACAGAGAGGTGGAGTCAAGTAGCTGCCTGAGCTCACCAGGCTAGCACAGTGGTAAGATTTAGGCTCAGGCAGAGCACATAGGCCTAAGCACTGCCTTATATAACAACTTGCTCTCCTTCACTCTTATCCCAATGGCTGCTCTTAGCATGGCCTTCCTCCATCCTTCCCATGTGATGTCACTGGCATCTTTTAAGACTCTCAGCTTCATCTCAAGCTATTAACTGTAGGTGGCAGGCACTCTGCTGGAAATCTTGGGCAGTCGACGCTGTCCCAAAACTGCAGGAACACAGAGCCTATTGGAATTTTCTCTCTAACACACTAATTATCTCCCCAACACACTAATCTGCCTGGGTCTCCCTACCCAACTCAGAGAATGGCATAAAGCAGATGCTTGGGTGGAGATGATATACAGGAGAAATATAGAAATGAGCTGGGCCTGCTATGAGCCTACTTCCTGCAGGAGCAGGAAAGCGTGGGAGTGAAAAGGGCTGATTTTCCAGGTCTTTTCTTTATCGTACTGGGGCTTGAACTCAGAGTCTCGAGCTCTACGTTGGCTTTTTCACTCAACGCTGGTGCTCTATCATTTGCGCCACACCTCTACTTCCAGCTTTCTGCTAGCTACTTGAAGATAAGAGTCTCACAGACATTTCTGCTCAGGCTGGCTTTGAACTATTATCATCCTATCTCAGTCTCCTGAGTAGCTAGGATTATAGGCATGAAACACCAGTGCCCAGTGCGTTTTTTGTTTGTTTTGTTTGTTTTTGGTTGTACAAGGGTTTGAACTCAAGAGCTGAACTTGCTAGGAATACACTCTGCCACTTACTTAAGCCTAGCCCCCAGCCCCTCTTAGCTTTTATTTACATGTGTACTTGTTATTTACTTATATTGGATAAGGTCTCACATTTTGAATATACTTTTATTGTTATTAAGGTGTTGTTTAGAGGGGTTATCATTTCATAAGCCAGGTAATGTGTACATTTTTTTTTTGGACAATGTCACCTCATGGTTCACTTTTCCCTAGCTTCCCCTTCCCATCCCTGCCCACAAATTAAATAGTTCATTTTCCACATAGTGTACACTGAATAGTATGATTGCATTTGTTCACCTTTCCTCCCTCCCTTTCTGTGTCTCCCTTCCCCCCTAAAAAAATCACCCCAAAACAAAAATAAAAAACATGTTAAGGTCTCACATTTTGCCTTGCACTCAGATCCTTTCATGTGTATAACACCTCTCCCCACCCCACCCCTTTTTTTTGGAGACAATCTCTATTTGTAGCCCAGCCTAGCCTCAAACTTGAGACCCTCCTGCCTTAAGCCCCCCCCCCAAATGCTAGGATTACGGGTGTATACCAGTTCATTTACAAGGTGTTCCTCTCAAAACACAGCCATGTCATTTGACGTTGGAGGAAGTTTGTAACTAATAGGCCTCTCACAGGACAGCAGAAAAGAGCCTGCATGGAGACAGACCCTGAAATAAGGTAGTAAGACTTCACACCTTGGCCATGGCTGATCTAGAATGGGGCAAGATTGCAATGAGAACCCAGCTCCCCTCATCTGCATTTTACCGCCTGGATCTATGAAGTCAGAGTTTCTCTGCCTTGCCCTTCCATGGCCCTTCTCCCAATGGCAGTTCCAGTTCAGTTCCCTGTCTCCTCCCCTGCCCATTCCTGGGGTGGGGGCAGAAGCAGGGAGCTGGAATGTTGCTAGGCACCAAGCCAAGCCTTCCTAGCACTAACAGGTCCCATCCAGTCACTCGTGAGCCATTTATGACATTGATGGGGTGGGGGTGGGGGGTAGAGGCAAGCTAGGCTCTTGCTTTCTCCACATAGGGGCAGTCTGGGCTTAATAGGGCTTGAAGATCAGCAAGGAGCTTGCTTGGACAAGAGTTAGAAACATTAGCTGAGCACTGGTGACTCATACCTGTAATTCTAGCTCTAGCTATTCAGGAGGCTGAGATCTGAGACTCAAAGTTAGCCCTGGCAAGAAAATCCATGAGACTCTATTTCCAACTAACCAGCAAGTGGAGCTGTGGCTCAAGTGGTAGAGCATTAGCCTTGAACAATAAAGTGCAGAGACAGTGCCCAGGCCCTGAGTTCAAGCCTCAGTACTAGCACCAAAAGAAAAGAGTAGGGACTTTCCTGAGGGCACATTCTTTTGGCAGGTGCTCGGGGTTCTCATGCATGACAGGAGCAAGGAGTTAATCACTGAACAGATCTGTTGTGGTGAGGGTGGTGTTCAGAGTGTAGGGAGAGGGCAGGAGAAGACAGGGCAGCAGAAGAGACAGGGCCAGATGTGGGGGTGCCCAAGAGGGAGAGAGCGTGTCTCCCATCTAGCAAAATTAGGGTCACATGAACATGTAGAAATTAGTCACTGTCTTCTCCAAAACTTCCCCCGACAGCTTCTCCTTCTCAAGGAGAGTGTGTATATGTCTGTCTGAATGTCTCTCTATCTCTCTGACTGTTTGTACCAAATACTCAGAAGATTCTGCCTCTGACCTTAAATGCTCAGTGCTCTGAAATGGCCACTCTGTTCCAGTTATGACCACTTTCCTCAGACTTTCCCCTCAGTCCTATATCTCACACCTTTACTCAACTTACACACTCTTCCTCCTCCTCGTCCTCCCTTCCTTGTTCCCAATCCCAAACACTAGACTCAAGTCCATGGCTCTGGGTATGTGTGTGTGTGTGTGTGTGTGTGTATATGTGTACACATGCACACACATACACACACACACACACACACACACATACCAGTACTGGAGATTGAACTAAAAGACCTGGGTGTTGTCTCTTAGTTTTTTCACTCAAGTCTGTTGCTCTATCATTTGAACCTCAGCTCCACTTTGGGCTTCTTGGAGATAAGAGTCTCATGGACTTTCCTCCCCAGGGCAGACTTTTAAGCTCAATCCTCAGATCTCAGCTTCCTGAGTAGCTAAGATTACAGGTGTGAGCCACAGGCACCATGGCTTTTGTTGGAACCTCAAACCCTGTCACCTCCCAGATATCTGACTGCTTGACATTTGTCAAGTGTGGCCGCTGGAGCCTCAGGGAAAGGTCCTGGCTCCCAGCTCATGAGACTGCCAGTTCTGCCTTGCATGCTCAGTGGGCTGCTCAAGTTGTATCTAGAGTACTGGCTGGGATGAGATTTGGGGACATGTGGGTAACCAGGTAATCAAGCCAGGAAGAAGAGCCCCTTCCCAGCATCAGAGCAGACCCCAACCCCGCCCCTAAATGCCACTCCGGAAGTGCTGAGGCCAGAGAGGAAGCTGCACAGTCCAAAGACTTCCTGGCACCAAATGCACTGCCCATTTCCTCTTTTGGAAAGAACCTGATCCAAGAAAAGGATACAAAGACTGGGAACCAGGAATAAAACGAAAGGGGGTGGGCTGGTCCAGAGAAGAAAGCAAAGATGGGAAATGAATTCTGGAATGTCTACTAGGAAAGACCAGTACATTCTTTTTTTTTTTTTTT
>NW_012267258.1:4221147-4222150 GCF_000151885.1 Dipodomys ordii | reverse complement strand
TGTGTGTGTGTATGTGTGTGTGTGTGTACACTGGTCCTGGAGCTTGAACTCAGGGTTGGGCACTGGCAACGAGTTGTTTTTGTTTTTTTCTTTCCTTTTTTTACTCAAAGCTGGGACTCTCCCACTTTGAGCCACAGCTCAACTTCTAGCTTTTTGGTGGTTAATTGGAGATAAGGGTCTCATGGACTTAACTGTCTGGGCTGGCTTTGAACCATCATTCTCAGATCTCAGGCTCCTAAGTAGGATTACAAGTGTAAGCCACAGGCCCCCAATCTAACTTTTTTTTGTGTTTTTATGTCAGCCACTGTGTTAAGCAGTCAGCTTCATTATTTCATCTAATCCTTTTATTAGTTCTAGGAGTAGGTATTATGATGCTAGGTTTTCAGACACGAAAACCAAGGCTTTTTATAGTAAGTCACTTGGCACATGGGGAAGAAGGTATGGGAGAAAGTACATGCAAAGATAATGCTTTTACCTATGATGATCTTATTCCATTACTAAAAGATTCTTAACTAGGATAAAATAAAAATAACTCATGTACCCACTGTCCCCATCCTTGCTTGGGTAGTGGAGGAACATCAGGTGGGCTTTGTGCCTTATAAGAAAGACATATATAGCCCTCGCCTAAGCTAATGCCAAGCAAGGTGCTGGCGGTCACCAAGAAAGAGCAGGCAGAGTTCCTGGCTGGGAAGTTCTCAGGTCTGCCTGGGTGCCCCAGCACACCTGTGGGTACAGGGCTCAGTCTTGGCTCCTTTCTCCCTGGCCCCTCCCCATGCTTTCTATTGGTCCTGTTGCTTTTAGCTGGGCATCAGTGGCTCACACCTGTAATCTTAGCTACTCAGGAGACTGAGATCTGAGGATCATATTGGGAAGCCAGGCTGGGCAGGAAAGTCTGTGAGACTCTTTTTTATTTATGTTTTTGGGTCCGGTCGTGGGGCCTGAACTCTGAGCCTGGGTGCTGTCCCTCAGCTCTTCAGCTCAAGGCTAGCGCTCTACCACTTGA
>NW_012267258.1:4211537-4221097 GCF_000151885.1 Dipodomys ordii | reverse complement strand
CAGCTCAAGGCGAGCACTCTACCACTTGAGCTACAGCGCCACTTCCGGTTTTCTGGTGGTTTATTGGAGATAGGAGTCTCACGGTCTCTCCTGCCTGGGCTGGCTTTGAACCGAGACCCTCAGATCTCAGCCTCCTGAGTAGCTAGGATTACAGGCGTGAGCCACCAGCACCCGGCTTGACCAGTACATTCTTGCCTCTCATCTTTACCTGGGTTGGACAGGCAATGTGAGCTACTCAGACATCCCACCCCAGGGACACAGGAAGTCCTTCCTACTCCTCAGTCTCAGGCTCTTCCCCAAGGCCCTTCGGCTCCATTAGAAGTGAAGAATCTAGGCCCCACGTTCTACATAAAAACTTCAAGGATATCCAGGTGCTGGTGGCTTACACCTGTAATCCTGGCTACTCCAGAGGCTGAGATCTGAGGATGGCAGTTCAAAGCCAGCGGAAGCAAATAAATCCATGACACTCTTATCTCCAACTAATCAGCAAAGAAAAAAAAGCTAAAGGTAAAGCTCTAGCTCAAGTGGTAGAGCACTAGCTTTGAGTGCCCAGGCCCTGAGATCAAGCCCCAGTACCCACACATAAATAAAACAAGCAGCAACAACAACAAATGCAAGGTCACCCAGAAGCCCAATCGGATCATCTCTGACTGCTGTAGTTTTGCCTCAGCCTGGCTTCCTCAGGCCTTTGTGGAGGGGGCCTGCTGGGCGTGGGAGCCAGGCAGAACAGCAGCAGCAGCAGCAGCAGCAGCAGCAGCAGCTACCCGGCTCCTCTTTCTGCAGAGGACCTAGCCTACTCCTAGCTGGACCTTCCTTCCCTGCTTCATGCCAGGCATTCACACACTGAGATTTCTGCTCACAGATTACTCCATGAAGCCTGCTTGGGGCAGAAGGTGAGAGGCCAGCAGGCTCTGGTTGGCTCAAGACTGTACATCTTACATGGCTAATGCCTTCTACAGAATTAACAGGATCAGTAAATGCTCCCTCTCCTGCCATAGATTCTTTCTTGCCTACCTCCTGCTCCCTTCATCCCAAGGTGTGTGTGTGTGTGTGTGTGTGTGTGTGTGTGTGCTAGTACTGAGAATTGAACTCAGGGCCTTTCTCACTTTCTTGGCTTTTTTGCTCAAAGCTGGCACTCTATCACTTGAGCCATACCTCCACTTCCTCCCGTAACTTTCTTCCTATGCCATTCCAGTCAACTGATGCCTGGCTCTACCTTTTACCCACTGTCTCAGCCCATGGCAGGTTCTATTCCTTCCTCTTCTGTGAAGAACCACCAGATGTGGTCACTCTGTCCTTCCTTGGGTGCCATTTTTGGGTCCCTGCTCTGGGATCCTGCTCTAGAAAAAGCACAAATGGATGGCTTATTTCTAGTCCTTCTTTACCCAGTGTCCTGGTTACTGGATTCTACCAGGATCTACGTGCATTGAAGAAGTCTCAAGTGACTTATTTATTCAATCAACTCCATCTCCAAATTCCTATCTAGCCCTTCAGCAGGCTCTGCCCTCTGGGAAATCAATGCCCTCCCTCCTTCTCTCCCCCAACACAGCTATAGCCTGGCTTTTTCCCCTCTCCCTTGAAGGCTCCAAGGGCTCACCCAAGTGAATCAGGCCCCATTTGGCCCTATGCTGAGGTGAGCTGTGAATGCCCCTTGCATTCCTGATCTATCAACAACTCCCCACACTCCATCACCCCCAAAATTGGCAAGAGCTAGATGCTGGCGGCTTACACCTATAATCCTTGCTATTCAGGAACCTGAAATCTGAGAACTGTGGTTCAAAGCCAGCCCTGGCAGGAACGTTCATGAGACTTTTATCTCCAAGAATTGCCAAGAAGTTGGAAGTGGAGCTCAAGAGGTAGAGTGCTAACCTTGAGCAAAAGAAGCTCAGGAATAGCACTCAGGCCCTGAGTGTAAGCCCCAGGACCTGCACCAAAAGAAAAAGGAAAGAAATACTTGCCATTGGAAGCTCCATCCAGGAAGTGGTCTCCAAAGAACAATCAGGCCTGTGATGTCCTTCTAGGTAGGCATAAAGGCCTAGGAGACAGCATCCCCTCCCTCTGATGCTTCTTAGCCTTTATCCAAAGGTCTGTTGCTTGCACTCAGCATCTTCTCACTAGCCATCTTGTCCTATGAGGGGAGCAGGACACGGGGTTTCCTCTTGGCTTTCAAGGGCTAGGCGGAGGAAATGGGGCTCAGCAAGAAGGCAGTCTGCAAGCAGTTCCACTTTAGCTCTGGGAAGTGACCAAATCTCCTTCTATGTGTAGAAGGCAACCCCAACCCTAAGGAACAGCATTTTGAGGCTATGCTACCTCTACAGGATCCTGATGCTCCCACCTAGGCCAGCCCTGAATGCTTTGGGGTCTTACAGGCTTGGCTTCAAGAGGAAGATGGAACTGTAGGAAGGGAAAGAGAAACGGAAAACAAAGAAGAATGAGTCTCCATCTCAGGCACAGCCTTAGGCTGCCATATTCAGAGTCCCCAGCTTTGAATTGTACACGATCTGAGGTAGATTTGGGCAACTAGGTAAGAAAGGTCTAGAAAAAGAGTCTTATAGAACATCGTCATCTAAATTTAGGCACTAAGATGAGCACAGATGAGGCCAAAGGCACAAAGTTGGGGAAGGCTGCCCCCTAGCGCCAAGATCAGAGAATTCTTTTTTTTTCTTCCTCCCTTCCTCCTTTCCTCCCTTCCTCCCTTCCTTCCTTCCTTCCATTTGTTTTTTTCTTTTTGTGCCAGCCCCAGGGCTTGACCTCAGGCTCTGGGCTCTGTCCCCAGGCTTTTGTGCTCATGGAAAGCACTCTACCACTTGAGCCACAGCTCCACTTCTAACTTTTTTTTTTTATAAAGGTTGATTGTAGATGAGTCTCTTTTATCTGTATGCCCAGACTGGCTTTGAACCACAATCTTCATATCTCAGCCTCCTGAGTAGCTAGGATTATAGGCGTGAGCCACAAGCGTTCAGCAGTCAGAGACTTCTTTATTGACATCTAGACATTCTTTATTGTAGTTCTTCCTAGACATCTGACATCTCAGGCCTAGGAAGACAGAAGTAAAGGAGGCAGGTAGGAGGGGGACTAGCCACTATGGTCTTCTCTAGAGTAGAGGGAGGTGTGACAGGATATACCAGACAAGTCAGGACAAAAGATAACACCCCTGCCCTCCTGGAAGCTTCATTCTGATTAGAACAACAAGGGTATGTCAAGAAGGTAGGTGTTCGATTATTTGGACTTTACCAGAAAACCATGCAGACATCCAGGTACAGAGAAGAAAGAAAGGTTTATTGACAGGAAAGTGGCCAGCAAGACCCCTTCTCACAAGGGAGAAATGAGAAGAAACCCCAGCTGTTTTCTGAGGTGACCTATATAACCTAGGAGGTTTAGGAGGGGCTAGAAGAGGCTAGGAGGCAGAGACCCTGGTGTGGACCTGAGGTCCACATGGCAGAGTAGGATTTATGGCTGCTGTCCAAATAGTAGATAAGGCGCCCTGCAGCTGCCCAGAGCTGAAGGTCACTCTAAAGGGCTCTTCTTGCCTTATATGGTGGTAGCTGTCCCAGATAAGTATCATCCCAAGGTAAAGGGGGTTGGAGGTGGATTATTTACTGCCTTTACTAAATGGGCCTATTGTTGCTTAAGAAGGGAGCATGCTAAGCTGTAGAGAGGGGAAGAAGTGTACTAAACTATGGGAAGGGAGCTCATTTTGATAACAGTAGGTTTGTGAATCAATCTCAGCATGGTAACAGTTATGTAGGAATCCTACTTTTTATTCATTTGTTTGTTTTGTGTTAACAATAGGGCTTGAACTCAGGGCCTGGGCACTGATGCTTAGCTTAATGCTCAAGGCTGGCACTCTACCACTTAAACCATATCTCCAATTGGGGTTTTTTGGTGGTTAACTGGAGAAAGCCACACCAAATTTCCTGGCCAGATTGATTTCAAATGGCTATCCTCAAATCTCAACCTTCTGAGTAGCTACGATTACAGGCGTGAGCCACTGATACCTGATAGGATCCTACTAAGAGACTAAGGACAAAGATTGCCTCTTCAAGAAAGTAACATCTGAGCTGAGATGTGAATGATAAGGGACCCAATCTTAGGGGATTCCAAGAGCTTTCCAGACACAGACTGCAAAGACTCAAGGCCAGGAACAAACATGGCACCTAAAGATGCCAGAGGGCCCAAAGCAAAGTGGGCAAGATAAGACTGGTTACAGTTGGTGAGAAAGACTATCAGTTTACCTGAAAAGCTATAGACAGTTCTGTAGGGATTGAATAGGGGTACACCATGTTCTAGGGGTATCCAGACCAAGCTAGATATTGGTGATTCACACTTGTAATTCTAGCTACTCAGGAGGCTGCTATCTAAGGATCAAGCCAGCCCAAGCAGAAAAGTCTTTAAGACTAATTATTTTATTAGTATTTAAGACTAATTATCTTTAAGACGAATGCTAATTAACCAGCAAAAAAATAAATCAAACAAAAAACCCAAAAAAACATAGCTGGAAGTGAGCTGTGGCTCAAATGTTATACTACCATCCTTGAGCAGAAGAGTTAGGGGACAATGCCCAGGCCCTGAGTTCTACCCTAGTATCAGCATTCAAAAATAAAAAGATCAGGCTAGCCAGGTACAGTGGCTCAAGACTGTAATCCTAATTACATGGGAGGCTGATGTTGGGAGATCATGGTTCAAAGCCAGCCTGAGTACAATCCATAGCTGAACATGGTGATGCAAGCCATAGGGAAAGCACAATGGCTGAATGAAATGGTGACTGCCTGTCAACCCTATTGTCACAGAGTAGGAACCAGCCTGGGCATAAAACAATACCTTACCACAAATATAACCAACACAGAAAGGAGCTGGAGCTGTGGCTCAAGTAGTAAAGCAGTTGCCTAGCAGAAATGAGGCCCAGGCAAGCTTCCAGATGGTAAAGGGACCAGAGAAGAAGGAATGAGCAGAGGAAGACCCCTTAGGAGTTGAGTAAGTGGT
This sequence comes from Dipodomys ordii, assembly GCF_000151885.1. Lineage (NCBI taxonomy): Eukaryota > Metazoa > Chordata > Mammalia > Rodentia > Heteromyidae > Dipodomys > Dipodomys ordii. The sequence goes on along the minus strand of NW_012267258.1, from coordinate 4,216,114 downwards.
GACGATGGGGATTGGTCAAGGATGGTACTAGGAATGGGGAAAGGGGACAGGGCAGGTCCAATTCGATTTGGAAAAGAACTATATGAGTGGGGAAGAGGTAAAGAAAGGGGAAGACTTGGGAATAACAAACTCCTCCTAGGTTTGGATTGGGAATCACAATAAAGGAAGACATGGCACAGAGGACATTCAAAGTCTTTCTGGTTAGGAGTAAGGCGAGAAGTCTTGACATGCCCAACATCTCGGCTGGAAGACAGCTCAGGGGGTGGAGCTTTGACCTAGAACCACAGGAGGAAAAGGAAGCCCAGAATGTGCCTTTTGGGGGAGTGAGGAAGGAATTTCTTAGGAGAATGAACATCTGCAGGCAGGAGTTCTGACCTGGTAGCACCTAATTCAAAAATGACTTTAGCCAGGTGCCAGTGACTGGTGCTTGTAATCCTAGCCACTCAGGAGCCTGAGATCTGAGGATCATGGTTCAAAACCAGCCCAGGCAGGTAAGTCTGTGAGAATTGTAGCTCTCATGAACCACCAGCCGAAAGTGGAGATGTGGCTCAAGAGACAGAGCACTAGCCTTGATCAGAAAATCTCAGGGTCTAGGCCCTTAGTTCAGTGCTCTCCAGTCTCAGCACAAACAAAGAAAAAGACGTCTTAGGACTAATTTCCCCCCTACAAGTTTCTTTTCCCATCACATCTAACCTGAATCCTACAATCAATTAATCTTCCTAAGACACAGCTTATCTTGTGCTACCCCTGCTCAGTTATGACAATGAACAGTTTTGACAGCCACATTAATAATTTGTGAAATTACTCTGCGGAGTGTTTTCTCCAAGTGTCTCTCAATCATTATGATGAGCTGATGAGGGATTGTTCCCTGTAGACCAGAGAGTTTCAAGCTGTGTTGGCTAATATGATAGCCACTGAGTCACATGCAGCTATTTAAATTAAAATTACGTAAAGTTAAATATACATTAAAATGCAGCTTCATGCTCAGGGCATAGCAAAGATCCAATAGTCACATGGAATAATGGCTAGCACTGTGACAAGCATAAATATAACAACTTCCCTTGTGGTATCAAGTTCTATTGGGTAGCTCAGGGTTAGGTATCCTGCTCAGGGTTGGTCACCAAATAAATAATGAAGTTGGCCTTTGATCCCAGTAAGGAGCCATTCCGTAGCCCTTTACTGTTTCTGTAATTATTTTAAAACAAAACATTAGCTGGGCACTGGTGGCTCATGCCTGTAATCCTATCTACTCAGGAGGCTGAGATCTGAGAATAGTAGTTCAAAGTCAGCCAGAGCAGGAAAGTTCTTGAGACTCCTCAATTAACCACCAAAAAGCCAGAAGTGAAGCTGTGGCTACATTGGTAGAGTGCTAGCCTTGAATGGAAAAAGCTCAGAGATAGTGTCCACGTCCTGAGTTCAAGCCCTAGGAGTCACACACACACACACACACACACACACACACACACACACACACACACAGAGTAAAACAGGCTCTAATGGTGTAGTGGGTATCAATGAGATGGGGAAGGGGGAATGGAGAGAATGAAGAAGGGTGAATATGAGCCAGGTACTTTTTTTAAATTTATTTTTGTGCCAGTGAACTCAGGACCTTGCACTCTTACTTGGCTTTTTCTACTTGAGGCTGGCATTCTACACTAGAATCATAGCTCTGCTTTTTACTTTTTGCTAGTTAGCTGGAGATAGGTCTCTCAGATTTGTCTGCCTGGGCTGGCTTCAAACCTTGATTGCCAGGTCTCGGTTTCCTGAGTAGCTAGCATTACAGGAGTGAACCACTACTTTATACAAATACATAAAACTAGAACAATGAAAGCTGTTGAAATTGTTTTAAGAAAGCAAAGGAGGATAATCGAGAGAGATAGAGGGGTGAGATTGATCAGGATACATTGTATACAAGGGTAGATATGTCACAATGAAACACTTTTTTGCAACTTATATGTACTATCAGAAAAATCTTAAGGAAAAATAACAGTTTCAGCCTTGACCTTCTCCTACAATCTGTATCTAAGTATTTCTCATTTTCTTGCACAATCTCTCTCAGCAGGAACTTGCTCATCACCTTCCAATATTCATAATATTTTTACACTCCTCCTTTCTTCTGTCTGCCCTGCTAATGAAATTATACCTAACCCTTAGGTTTAAATAGCTTAAATATGTCTGGAATCTATTCCCTCCCTTCCCTCCCACTACCCCCATTCTACAGCTGCCTGAAGCACCCCTTCTTGTGGCTACCTTCTGTTGCTCCTAATTACACTTTCCCAATTGCCCAGTGTACCTAAGTTAGGCCAGTCAGTTTTGGAAGCACCCCTTCTTCATCACTACTCTTTGAAGTAGGTATTTTTGCTGCAGCTTGAACTCAGGCCTAAACATTTTTTTTGAAGGCTAGCACTCTACCACTTAAGCCATACTTCCACATCTGGCTTTATGGTGGTTAACTGAAAATAGTTTCTCAGGCTTTTCTGTCTGGGTTGGCTTCAGACTAGGATCATCAGATCTCAGCTTTCTGAGTAGCTAGGATTGCAGGCATAAACCATCCACAGCTTTTTTTTTAAGCCCCTCAGACTATTTTGAAGTAAGACAGGTATAGTTTACATCACACATTGGGTAACTCAGCATGTGCTACCTAAGTTCCTTGTGCCTAACCCTCTTTATTCTTATTTGTTACCTCAATGTACTCACACTTATCTTTTCAAAAACTATTTATGTTTCTATGTGCCAGACACTCTTCTAGGCATTGGACAAAATAGGCACCATCCATGTGCATTGTTCTAACTGCATAACTTATGAATACAGTACCTTACTGAGCAAAGGGCTTTCACTGATGGAATACAGTCAAGGAGCTGGAAATGAGGACATTATCCCCAATTACCAGTCTCCCTAATTACAGATGTTCTTATAAGAGAAATGAGAGAGGAAGAGGGCCCCAAGCCAAGGCCTGTGAGCAGCCTCTGAGAAGACAAGGGAACAGGTTTTCCTCCTAGACTATAATGGTCCCTTGATTTCAGCTAAAATAACTTTTGTTTGGACTCCTGACTTACATGTGTATTGTTTTAAATTTGTGATCATTTGTTACAACAGCAAAAGGAAATGAGTAGAAGGAGCATTGGTTCCCTGCCTGCTGCAGGCGTGTCCACAAGCCCATTCTGCCCAGTAGAGGGCACAGCCCATGTTACACTTGGAGTTCCTCCCCAGCTCCCAGATGGGGCTGGATGCCCAGAGCTCCAAATATTCCTGCTTACAGATTCAAGTCTCTTTCGAGGTTTGGGGTGTGTTTGGTAGGGACCTGGGGGGATGAGGGCTGTGAAGATGAAAGGAAGGGAGCTTTCAGTGAGAAGAAAGTGTTTATGGTTGGGAAGTAACTAGAATGAACAGCAAACTTTTGAAGTATACATAAAGAAAGCCCAAAGGAGGAAAATGCCCATGGCTCACACCCATAATTCTCCATACTCAGGAGGCTGAGATTTGGGGGAATCACTGTTCAAAGCAGGCAAGTCCATGAGACTCTATCTTCAAAGTAACCACTAAAAAAAAAAACAAACACAGAATGGAGTGTAGCTCAAGGGATAGAGTGCCAGTCTAATAAACAAGAGATCCTGAGTTCAGATCCCAGTTTTAAAAAAAAAGTATGAAAGATTATGTAAATATCATACAGTGAAAAAACTTTGTAAAATTAATTTGTTACTAAAAACATTAAAATTAAAAAAGACTTGGTTGATAGGCATAGAAAGAATTACAGTATTTGCTATATATAATAAAATCATATGCTGTATATTACAATATATGCCACATATAATATTACACAATACATGCTATATTTACAATACATGCTATATTTACAATACAATATATATGCATATGTATGTATATGTATATACAGTACTTTTGTCTGTGTATATACATATATGTGTATATATAGACATATAAATATACTTAATATTCTTATTTGGTGGTGCTGGGGATTTAATTCAGGGTCTCTTACTTGCTAAGCTTAGCTCTACCACTGAGGCTCACCCCAGCTCTTTTTTTAATGTATTAATTCAGTGTGTGTGTGTGTGTGTGTGTGTGTGTGTGTGTGTGTGTGTGTCCTAGTACTGGGGCTTGAGCTCAGAGTGCTCTACTTCTCGAACCATGCCTCTACCTCCATTTTTTGTTGGTTACTTGGAGATAAGAGTGCTGTGGATTTGTCTGCCTGGGCAGGCTTGGAACTGTGGTTCGCAGATCTCCACCTCTTGAACTAGAAGTAGGATTATAAGGGTGAGCCGCCCACACGTGGCTTTTTGTAGTAAATCTTAGGGAGAATTTTCAGAATAACGTTTTACCAGAGAGTGTACTTCCTGTTCAAAGATGAAAATTTAAATTAAAAAAAAAACCATCACCACAGGTGGCAGGTGCATCAGCCTGGGGACAAGCCCAGGAATCCGCAGTTCTACCAGGTGCCAGCCCAAGCCATGGGGCCTGTTTTGCCTGGCATGGCTGGGCACAATACCAGCATATTCGCTGCGCCGGCGGCCTCCGGCCGGAGAGGGCGCTGTGCCTGCGGCGCGGGTGGGGTCGGGGCG
>NW_012267258.1:4014453-4209352 GCF_000151885.1 Dipodomys ordii | reverse complement strand
TCTTATCTCCAGTAAACTACTCAGAAAAAGCCAGTAGTGGCATTGTAACTCAAGTGGTAGAGTACTAGCCTTGAGCACAGACAGGCTTAGGGACAGAGTTCAAGCCCCAGGACCAGCATAAAAAGAAAAAAAAGTTGTTTTGGGGGTTCACAGTTGCTGGGACTGCAGATAGGAGGGATGGATGTGGGGGCTGGTGAGAAATCCTTGAGCTCAGTGATTGTTCAGAGACTGATAGGACCTGTTAGAGGTGAGTCTTTCCTAACCAGGTGACCCTAGGCATCTCAGTGCTTCTGGGGCCTCAGTTTCCCAGAAGGAGTGGGCGGTGATGCCACTGGAGTGTTCTCTAACTCTTCTCCAGTTCTGAGATGTCCAGTGTGCCTGTCTAATTCCCAGGAATCTGCAGCCTGCCCGCCTTCTTCCTCTTCTGGGGTGCAGTGTCAGCGGTTGTCTATCTTGTGAGCACTCTACTTCTGACTCTGCATTTTGCAGTCCAGAAGCTGCTGAGTCACTGCAAGGCAACCCCAGGGGCTCTGCTTCTATGCTGGGCCACGTGGCACTGGTGGGCATACTGGCTGGACATGCTGGCCCCTGGGCAGGGTTAGCCCAGGGAGCTCCTGAACCCAGGAGGCAAAGCACTTGGCCGACAATCCCATCCCATCTGGGGAGAAGTGGGTATGCAGAAAAGCAGTGGCAGAAGGGAGGTGTGTTTCCTGGAGAAGCCACGTTGGATCCACCAACTCTGGTGCAACACAATCTTGCTTTGGGGTCTAGAAGACCAGTGAAAGAGAAGAGTAAGGTTGGCTTCTAAGACCAAACAGTGCTATGTTCTTCCCACCTGAGTGAAGAGGAGCTCTGGTGTGCCTCTAGCCTTTTTTAAATTTTTAATTTTTTTTACTGTTGCTATAAAGATGATATGCAGAGGGCTACAATTACACAAGTCAGGTAAAGTACATTTCTTTTTGGGCAATGTCACCCCTTCCCTCATTCCCAGTTTTCCCTTCCTGTCTCCCCCACCCACAAGTTGTGTCATTTTCAACATAATATTTAGTGGGTACCACTGCTGTTCATCCTTTTTCCCTCTTTTTTTTTTGCTGGTCCTGGGCTTGAACTCTGGGCCTGGGTATATTCTTAAGTTCCTTTAGTTCAAGGCTAATGCTCCACCACTTGAGCCACAGCACTGCTTCTGGCTTTTTTTGTGTGATTAATTAGAGATGAGCCTCATAGACTTTCCTGCCCAGGCTGGCTTCAAACGGTGATTCTCAGATCTCAGCCTCCTGAGTAGCTAGGATTACAGACATGAGCCACCGGTACTCAGCTGGTCCTTCATTTCTATATCCTCCCCTCCTTTACCTTCCCAAAGACAGATAAACAAGAACAAAAAAGAAAGAAAGAAAGAAAAGAACAGCAAAGAAAAGTCACGTTTCCATTTCCTAGAGTTCATTTCGATAAATATTTTCTATGATCAGCGGGACATAGGCATTGTGCCTTTGTGTTCTTCCCCTAAAAAAATCCTCCTTTGGTCTCACCATGAATGCCTAGAGTCCTGTACGATTTATTGTGTTGCACTGTATTTTAGTTCTAGCTTCTGCATAGGGGAGAAAACGTGTGCTGTTTGTCTCTCTGAGCTTGACTTACCTCACTTGTTCTAGGTCCCTCCATTTCCCTGTACCCCCCAGCCATTCTTACCCCCAGGTGTAAGAAGAGAGAGGACTGGGGTGCATACGTATTAGGGCCCTGACCCAGGACATGTCCTCTCTGTCTGCTTTTCCCTTCTGGGCTACTCTGGGGACTTCCTGGCTTCATCCAAACCCAATGCTGGCATTTCTGCTGACCGACGCTGTGGGTCCAGAGGGCAGGTGGCTGGAGCCAGACTAAGGTCTTGGCATGGCTGCAGCCAGGTAGGGCTTTGGACCTGCCTATTCTATACCAGTTTGTGCAGACCAGGCTCCCTGAAGCTCCAGAAGGAAGAGCCAACTGCCTCCTGGTGGTGGTGGGGGGACTAGGAAGAGGGGGGCTCAGTGACTATCTGGGGGTTTTGAGGGACTGGCCTTCCCTCCAGTAGTTTGGGAGAGCCAGGGCAGGTGCAATGGGCCTCCGGATTGGCTTTGTTTATCTGGAGGAGGCCTGTGTGCAGCGGCTGGACCAGGGTTGAATGGAGGTGACAGGTGGGAAAGGTATCTGCATATTAACAAGGAACAAAACAGACATCTTGCAGGGTACCGGTGGCTCACACTTGTAATCCTAACTACTCAGGAGGATTATGGTTCCAAGCTAGCCTGGGCAGCGAAGTCTGTGAGGCTTTTATCTCCCATGAATCTCACCAAAAAGCCTGAAATAGAGCTGTGGCTCAAGTGGGAGAATGTTGGCCTTGAGCGGAAAAAGCTCAGGGACAGTGCCCCAGCCCTGAGTTTAAGCCCCAGGACCAGCACCAAAAAAACAAATGACAAAACAAAGAAAACAATCTTTTCCTCCTGTTCTCAGCCCTATTTGTCTATGTAGGAATGGAAGTTTGGGGGAATCCACTGGGTTATGAACACTGGTCTGAGCTGGTGTCTTCACGGGGCTCTGTTTCAACATTTCCTAATCCAGAAACTGCTGAGTCACAGAGGGACTTATTTTTCTCCTAAGCTGGCTTCTAGAATCTTCAAGTGGGAAAGGATCATAGAGCTCAACTCCAATCCCCACATGGCATGAAGAAAGAAAGAGAGAGAGTGAGTGGACCTGTCACCAACAGGTGTCCCTCTCTGTCTCCTGACTGCCTATGATAAGGGCCTGTTAGGAAATCAAGCAGGGAGAGCCTACACCCTTGGCTCAAGCCTATAATCCTAGCTACTCAGAAGGCAGAGAGCTGAGGATCAGGGTTCAAAGCCAGCTAAGGCAAGAAAGTCTATGAGACTCTTCTCTACAATTAACCTTCAAAAAAAAATCCAGAAGTGTGTGTGGTGGGCGGGGATGTGGGGGGGAATCCAAGTAGAAGAAGGGGTAGCCTTGATCAAAAACAAAAAAAGTTCAGTGACAGTGCTCAAGCCTTGAGTTCAAGCCTCAGGATTAGCGTGCGTGTGCACATGCGCGCACACACACACACACACACACACACACACACACACACAGGGGAAAAAAAGGAAGACAAGAAATCAAGAAGGGGTCTGGAGGTATAGCTCAGTGCTAAAGTTCAGTGTTAAACCCAGCCATGTGCTAGGTCCCCAGCTACAACCCTCAGCATTATTTCCCCCCTCAAAAGAAACTAAACAGCACCCCCAAATGAAAACTTACAATGCCTGGGGAGGAAGCTGGAAAAACTTCTGAGGAAAGTGGCTGGCACAAAATCCAGATCACACCAGACAAAGCAGAAGCTGTGGGTTTATTATTCTGTCCACCTGGTGTCTTGCTTCAGTGTCCTGGCCAGGCAGAGTTGGAGGTATGCTTTGTCTTGGCCCATCCTGATCACGGGAAGTCTACGTTCCAGACCCTCAATCCCAAAGGAAGGTTGAGGATGGACAAGTATCAAGATGGGGGTGGGGGGAGGTCACAGAGAGTGGGTAAGGACACCCACTGTGGAGTCAGTGGGCCTCTTCCCTACTGTAGGTTTCCTGGTTATTCAGTCTAGCAGGACCTCAGCCTCCTCACCTCTATTTTTAGATGTAGAAACACCAAGGGCTCCACAGCAGTGCTGGGCTCCAGATTTTCTAGCTTTAAAGTCTCATGGGGTTTTGTCCCTTACTTGACTGTGACAAAGCTCCCTCCTCCTCATTTTCCTAAAAAAAAAAAAGTGACCATTTCAGGTATGAAAAATAGACTAGTTAGTGCAGTACTGAGGCATGTTTCAGGGTCTTGCTGCTATCCCCGAGCTTTTTTGCTCAAGGCTAGCGTTCTGCCTCTTGAGCCACAGCTCCACGTCTAGCTTTGAACCAAGATGTTCAGATCTCAGCCTCCTGAGGAGCCAGGATTACAGGTGTGAGCCATCAGAACCTGGTGGATAGATAATTTAATATGGAAGGTTTATCACTGGGCCTAAGAAATAAAATGTTATAGATGACTTTTATTAGCCTCCCCCACTTTCAATACTTTTCTTCCAGCCCTTGCTAGCATGGTAAAAGGCTCCTGTGCACATGGTAGATGCAGCAGCTCTTTTTGGAAAGTCCCCTTGCCCCCTGGATTGTGGCAGCCTGTAGCATCAACAACCCAGGCTTTGCAGCCAAGAGCTTGCAGCTGCCTCTGCCTCTTTTCTGCTTGTTCTTCCCCATGGCCCCTGCTCCAGCCCTTGCCAATGGGCCTGGTATTTGTTCCACTGCTTGAGCTATGTGAGCAGGCACTGCCAGGCACCAAGAGTTGAATTCTGTCCTATTGTACTGGCGGAGAGCAGCTGTTAGCCTGAGCAAGTACCCACCAGGCCCAGAGGATGCTGGGGATGCTGGCTTGCCCTTTGCTGCCAGCTAGAGGGAAGGGCCTAACATGTAGCAAAGAGCAAGAAGGTCACTTGGTGCTGGGTGGTCCTGGGAGGGCTGGGGCTGGGCTTCCTCATCCTGAAGAGCAATCCAGAATTTGGGAAGAGCTCTGCTGCCAGAGCTCAGCCACAGGCCTCAAAACTTGAAAGGCTGAGGTCCCTGAGGACAGACAGATTCAAAATTAAAAACAAGAACATCTTAAGCATTTTAAAGGCCATATTAAAAGTAATATTTGGGGGAAAGATGCTTATGTTTAATAAATACACAAATCAATTAGGAGCCAAGTGCTGGGCTATTCCTATAATCCTAGCTACTCAGAAGGCTGAAATCTGAGGATTGAGGTTTGAAGCCAGCTGGGATGGACACATCTGTGAGACTCTTATCCAGTTCACCAAAAAGAAACTGGAAGTAGGGGTTGGAGTTATGGCTCAGTTGGCAGAATGCTAGCCAGTGGGTGAAAGCGCCAGGAACTGAGTTTGAGGACCAGCCTCCAACCAAAAAACCAAACAAACATCAGACAAACAAAAGCGGGAAGTATAGGTGTAGCTCAAGTGATAAGAGCATGAACCAGCCTTGAGCAGAAAAAGCTGAGCAAACTCAGGAGGCTGAGATCTGAGGATCACAGGTCTCAGCCAGCCCACACAGGAAAGGTTCAATGAACTACTCAGAAAAAGCCAGAAGTGGTGCTGTGGTTCAAGTGGTAGAGCGCTAGCCTTGAGCACAAAGAGGCTCAGGGACAGCGCCCAAGCCCAGAGTTCAAGCCCTAGGACTGGCAAAAAAAAAAAAAAAAAATTGTAACCAAAAGAATTGTGTGATCAAGCAGGAAGTGGGAAGTAAAAATAATCACAAAATTAAGCCAATTGATCTGTTTTCATAGTCTACCAGGAGTTAAGTAAAAGTAAAGACAAACACAGCCAAAAAAAAAAAAAATTCAAGCTCCAGTGCTAGTGTGCAGGCATGTACACACACACACACACACACACACATACATTAAGGAGAAGAGGGACATAGTTCTCACAAATCTCTTTTGTCTTGCTTTTTAGAAGGCAGCTTTGAGTCTCATGCGCTGCATTTGGGACATGAGGTCAAACTCCAGGGAAGGCACCACTCTGCAGTCATGAAGTAGAATGACAAGGGACAGTCTCCTCCATGTTTTCATGAAAACAAGTCTGGCCTGGTGGACCTGGGATCCCCAGCAGCTGGGCTCAGGCAGGGAGGAGAGGGGACTGCAGCCCGGTAGGTGGGAGGTGGCTGCGTCCCGCTGAGCAAGTCTGTTCCCACAGGTGTGCTGGCCCTGTGGGTCCTGGTCACTCACGTGATGTACCTGCAGGATTACTGGAGGACCTGGCTCAAGGGGCTACGTGGCTTCTTCTTCGTGGGCATTCTCTTCTCAGCTGTCTCCGTCGCTGCCTTCTGCACCTTTCTTACATTGGCCATCACCCAGCATCAGAGTAAGAGCATGGGGGAGGGACGCTGCCGGGAGGAAGCATTCCCTGAAGGCTCTTGTACACCTGCCACACACACACACACACACACACACACACACCAGCTTATGTTCAAGGAGCTAGAGAAAACATTTGATCTTACTGATAAAATAGAGAGAATCAGTCTCCACCCCCTAAGATAGGCAATGAGAATTAGTAGGACCTACTGGACACGGAGCATGGCCTGTGTCAGCAATCCCGAGAATGATTGGTATCGTTTAGTCTCTGCCTAGCTCTGAGAGGAGAGTGCCCTCTGGCGGCTATGACAGGAAGTACCCAGAGGCCCTTCTCCAGACCCCCTGTGTAGTCTGATGCAAGTTGAAGTCACTTGGGGTACTTGTCACAAAGGTAGAGTGGGCTGGGCACTGGTGACTCACACCTCTAAGCTTAGCTACTTGGGAGGCTGAGATCTGAAGATCATCACAGTTCGAAGTTAGCCCAGGCAAGAAAGTCTGTGAGACTCTCATCTCCAATTAAGCACCAAAAAAGCTGGAAGTGGAACTGTGGCCCAAGTGGTAAAGCACTAATCTTTAGCAAAAAAAAGCTCGGGAACAACACCTAGACCCTGAATGCAAGCCTCAGGATGAGCACAAACAAAACAGAAAGGCAGTAGATGGTACAGACCTGTGTCTGGCCAGCCCTGACCTTCCCTTGCCTCCCATGACTTGCAGCCCCCAAACTCTGGGATATGCTCAAACTCACATCCTGCTCCAGTCTCTGGAAGACTGCCTCACCAGCCAGGAGATGGAAGGGGTACTATGTCAGGAGGGTGGCCCTGGCTTTGGGTCAAGGATGGGCCTCTCCAGTAACCACTGCCCCCTTCCCTTTGGTAGGCCTCCTGGATCCCAGCAGCTACTACCTCTCCTGCGTGTGGAGTTTCATATCCTTCAAGTGGGCCTTCCTGCTCAGCCTCTATGCCCACCGCTACCGGGCTGACTTTGCCGACATCAGCATCCTCAGTGATTTCTGACCCAGGAACTGAGATCACTGTGGCCTGGGGGGGACCTGAGGACCTGAACTCAGCCCCTGAGACATCAAGTGGGCCTACCCCCCACCCCCGCCATGCCCTGGAGACCCCAGAACTGTGGCAGAAGATACACAAGAGGACCACTACAGTTTCCGAGGAAACTGTCTATATATCTCCTTTGCAGGGGTGGGGGGGGGAGACTGGTGTAGTGGAGGGGGTTCTCACAAATAGCTCCTCAGCCTAGCTGGAAGGCAGCTTAGATCCATTCCGGTGGATTGATCAGCACTTTGTAAGTCAGGCCAGAGCAATGGAGTGAAGAGAGAGGGGATAAGACTCTGAAGTCTGGACCTCTGGCTAAGGACAGGTTTGATCCCTGCTGCCCCAGGCACACTCACTGAGGCTGGAGTGAGAAACTGGGGTGTTCAGGTCAAGTGAGGAACCTCTAAGAGGCCTCTCAGCCCCCTCCCTTGCATTCTGTTATCCCCAAAGGCCATGTAGTTAAAGTCATGTCTCAGAAAGGTGACCTGTGGCCCTGTCCTCAAGGGAGAAGAGTTGAATGGAGAGTTCTGGGTCCCTACTCCCATCCTTCCACTCAGATCTGGTCTAGGGCCGGTCTGTCTGTGTGTCACAAGTCCACACACCTGAGCACCCTCCAAATGAGGCTAACCGAAGGACCATAGCAAGTGCATTCCTGCTCCCAGAAAGGCTTTTGAGCGAAGGGGACACACACCAGCCCAGCTTACCACCCTTCAACTAGAGGTTTGATCTTTAAAAAAGAAAAGCCTTTTCCCTCATGAAGGACAACTTGTGCTTTTCTTCCCCGACCCTGGGGCTCCCCTAACTCCATGGTGTGTGTTATCCCCATCTCTTTCTTCAGGCTGCCATTTTGCACATCTACTCCTTTTCTACTTGTCCCGCCCCTAGCTCTGCCTTATCTGTCACCTTAGCAGAAATACAGTGGGCATTTGTATCAGACAGCTTTCAGGTTGTTTTCTTGGGGAAGTAGGAAACTTGGGAGCAAATTGTGGGGAATGATGGGCAGGGAAGGGTAAGTCCTTAAGCTATCTCAATAAACCATTTTGCTAAATTGCACTCGGGAGGGCAGGGGTAGGGTCTATCTACCAGCGCTAGAGCTGCTCAGCACCAGAAATATAGTGGCTCTAGCTCAGTTCTTTCCTGGGCTCCCTGCTCTGCCCAGCCAGGGTTAGGATACCCACAAGCACCACCCTAACAACCCCCCAAAAGATTCAGCATCTGAAGCCCCTCTTCCCTCCACCTCTGTCAGGCTGCTCAGGGCTCAGATCCAGGACTATGCGAATGAGAGACTGGCAAAGCCTGGCAGGCAAAACCAGCAAGGCAGGCCCTGGAGCCTCACTGCTCACGCTGGGCATACTTGTCCCAACTTGTCTCACCCACTCTTCCTGGCTCAGTACGTGCTTAAGAAGCCATGCCACAGGAAAGCAGAAAGCAAACAGAAAACAGTGTCCACTTCTAGAACCTTCTATTGATACCCAGAGGCCCCCTGGAGGTGATGAGACTAAACTCGGCTCCCAGCTAGAATTTAAGTCCAGGTGCGGTGATTTCATGATCCTTTGAGGTGCTTGGTTGAATAAGCCCTATGTTCCCTTCCGCCTCCTTGGGCCGCTCAGTTATTATCACTGCCTTCGTCTCTCCCAGAGAGAAAGGCAGGGGCAGGGGTGGCAAGGGTGTACTCTGAGCAGCGGCTACAGGAGGGGCTGAGCCCCGCCTAGCCTTGTCCCTCATCCAAAGGCACAGGTCATGCAACGCAGCCTGTATGGATGGTGCCGCTTCACACCCAGGAGACACTTTCACAGAGACATTAGAGCAAATAAAACATTTATTGTTCAGATTTTTTCCACTTTTTTCTTTTTTACAAAAACATGCATACGTACACAGGGTATTGTGGGTCCTGAGGGAGTTAGACACACACACATACACACATTCTCGCACACATTCGCACTCGCACACACACACACACACACTCTTCTTAGCCCCAGGTTCCGGACTCCAAAAGCCTTAAAGACTGAGGGGACAGCCTCCCCTCCCCCACATCTGTGTCTACTCACCCACCCTCTTCCTCTCAGCCATGCTAGTCCTATGTGGGGCAAAAGTCAGAGCTGGGGTGGGGGAGACCCCAGAAAACAGAAGGCTCATGGAGGGGGGGATAGACAGTGACCAGGGATTCCCCCTGGGGGGAGGGTCATGCTGTGCTTCTGAGGGGGGGGGAGATGAAGGTTTGGCACCATGGGGTCAGGAAGCACCTGTCTACACCAGGGCACTGAGATGGTCCACAAAGGGGGGGGGGGTCCCCAGCAGGGCAGTGACCAGATCAGAGGCCTGCAGGTGACTGTTCTCACAGTGACAGAGCGGCTCAGAGCCCATTGGTGCAGGGAAGCTTCTAGAGGCATTCGAGGAAACAGGTGACAGGAGGAACTCCCCTGGCACTCCAGGGATCCCTTGGCTCCTCCTCTGCTCCCCCAGTCCCCCCCCCCCACCAAACCCAGGAAGGGCCAAGTTCACATTTCTGCGTGGAGCCTGGGGCTGTGTGCAAAGTCTAGGGTCTGCAGAGCCAAGAATAGTGGTTAAAGGTGAGCCCACCTGAGCCAGTCCTCAGTGCAGTCCTGAGGGATGGAGGCCACAGCTAGAGGCCTCCACATGGGAGGGGACACTCTGCTGGGGCCTGTTGCGCAGCCTGCCTCCTCTCAGGGTCCTTTCTGACCCCCATCCCAGAGCTAGGGGCCTCCTCCAGCTCCCTGGGTGACTGTAAGGCAGGCTGGTCTCTGGTCCTGACTACCTGCCCGCAAGATCTCTGAAGACCAGGAAACAGGGCTGGTAGCAGAGGTGAAGAGAGCCGAGTCCAAAGAGAAGGCTGATGACGCTGAAGCCTAGAGATTCATCGGCTCTTCCTCTTCTACCAGCTGCTCTGAGGGCCTGGAGGACACACAAGGGTAGGATGCTGGTGGACCAGAAGCTTCACACGGGGTCTTAGTGGGGTTACCCCCACATTCCTGGTTAGGAAGCCTGAAGAGAATTAGTATGGTTGCACAGAGTCAGGCTCTGGGATCTTCAAGTCAGGAGAATAGGAGAGGTTGGGGAGCTCGTGGACCCCCAAAGCTCTACCTCTGGCATTACCTGTCTTCAGTCAGGATGCCCACGGAGAGGGAAGCCAGTGCAGTCACGGCCTCCACTTCTGCATCAGCCCCTGGTACCCTGGGCCACCAGGAATCTGGACAGGAAGCCAAGCGCTGCATGCAACCCCAGTATTTACCTAGGGTAAGAAGCAAGGTCAGAAAGGTTAGAAAAAAAACCCTTTGACCCTGCATCTTATACCGGATACTGAGGCTGGAGATTCAGGCCCAGAGTCCAAGAACAGTGGGCGTGCCCTACGCTTGGGGTCAGCTCTCCTCAGTGCACCCTCTCCTAGCCTGCCCCTCCCTGCCTACCGCCCTGAACAGCTGGCAGAACAGGTTTGACATTGTAATGCTGGGGGCGGGGGGTGCTGGGCCATTCTGCTGTCTCATTTGCCTGAAAGACTACCTCGAGCCACTCCCATAAGTGTGGGGATGTGAGGACTAGGGAGCCTCTTTGCCCTGCACTGAGTCTGGATCAAATTTGCTCACACATTCCTGAGCCCTGGCCTTCTGGAGCACAAGGTCTCACTCACATGATCTTCACATGTGAGCTAGGTGTGGTTGTACATGCCTATAATCCTAGCATTTGGGAGGCCGAGGCAGGAAGTTCTAAAGTTAGAGGCCAACCTGGGCTACATATTGAGTATGAAGCCAGGCAGAGTAATAAAATGAGATCCTGTGGGGCTGAGAAGGTGGCTCAGTGGTAGAGCGCTTGCCTTGCATGCATGAGGCCCTGGGTTCGATTCCTCAGCACCACATAAGCAGAAAAAAAAAAGCCGGAAGTGGTGCTATGGCTCAAGTGGTAGCGAGCTAGCCTTGAGCTGAAGAGCTGAGGGACAGCTCCCAGACCCAGAGTTCAGGCCCCCAGGACCAGACCCCCCCCCTCCAAAAAAAATTAGATCCTGTCTCAAAAAAATAAAATGAAAACAACTGGCTAGATGCTGGTGATTCATGCTTGTGATCCTAGCTACTCAGAAGGCTTAGATCTTAAAATCATGGTTTGAAGCCAGCCTGGGGCAGGAAAAGTCCATGTGACTCTTATCTCTAATAACCAGCAAACAGCTGGAAGTGAAGATTGGATTAAGTGGTAGAGTGCCAGCCTTGAGCAAAAAAGCTAAGGGACCAGCTGGGCAACGGTGGCTCATGCCTGTAATCCTAGCTACTCAGGAGGCTGAGACCTGAGGATAGGGGTTCAAAGCCAGCCCAGGCAAGAAAGTATGAGAGACTCTTATCTCTAGTTAACTACCAGATATAGCAACAACTGGAAGTGTAGCTGTGGCTTGAGCAAAAAAAGCTGAGGGTAGTGCCCTGGCTCTGAGTTCAAGCCCCAGGACTGGCACAAAAAGAAGAGAAAAGAAAAAAGAAAGGAAGGAAAAGAAAGAGAAAGAAAGAAAGAGAAGGAAAGAGAAAGGAAGGAAGTTAGGAAGGAAGGAAGGAAGAAGGGAGATAAAAAGAAAGAAAAAAAAGAAAAAACTAAGGGACAGCACCCAGGCCCTGAGTTCAAGCTCAGTACCACCACCCAAAACAAAAAAACCTGAATTGGAACTGGGTGCTGGCATCCCATGCCTGTAATCCTAGCTACTCAGGAGGCTGAGAGCTGAGGATAGCGGTTCAAAGTCAGCCAGGGCAGGAAAGCCCATGAGACTCTTAACTCTAATTAACCATCTGGAAGTACAGTTGTAACTCAAAGTGGTAGAACACTAGCCTTGAGGGGGGAAAAAAAAAAGCCCAGGTCCTGAGGTCAAGCTCTATGACTAGACTGAGGATATAGCTCAAGTGGTAGAGCCCTTGTCTAGCAAGAGGTCCTGGGTTCACAGAGTTCACATTCTAGAAATCACCACAACCAACAGCATTAACAAGGGTTGAGAGTATAGTTCAATGGTAGAGTGCTTGCCCGTAAGCACAAGGTCTTGGGTTTGATCCCAGCACCACAAAAATAACTAAATAGAAGAAAGAAAGGGGAGGTAGAAGGCTTATTCCCATAGCTCATCTGGACCATGGAATATCCTATATAGGTCTAGTTGGTCACATGCACTTGATAGAGTGACCTACTTTCTTTCCGTATCTCTAGAATATATCACCAGACTTTACATAGAGCATACAACAAATACTAAGTTCAAGTTGAGATTTCAAAGTGCTTTCCAAATGTGGGCTCTTCTTTTGATCATGGGGCTTGAACTCAGGGCCTGGGTGCTACCCCTAAGCTCTTTTGCTCAAGGCTAGTGCTCTACCACTTTGAATCACAGCACCATTTCTCGCTTCCTGGTGGTTAATTGGAGATAAGAGGCTCACCAACTTTCCTTTCCCTGGCTTCAAAACATAATCCTCAGAGTACAGCCTCCTGAGTAGCTAGGATTACAGGTGTGAGCCTCCAACACCTGCCCCGAACGTGGACTCTTTTTTCAGTGGGGTATTCTAAGACACAGCCCTGCTGCAAGCACAGCGCTGCCTGGGGCCAGTCCTGAAGGGAGAGACGCAAAGCAGTCCTCATTTGCCAAAAGGCCTGAATATCAAGACTTGCCTCTAGTTCTTGCGTCAAGGAGGCCCACTGTCTTATGGGACCATCTGGAAAGTTCAGAGGTTACACTTTGGGGTGGGGCTGGCTCATCATTACTGCTGGGGTGACTCATGGGATCTGATTACAAACTTAGCAGCTAGCCTCTACCCGCTGAGGACCAATGAGCCCCTGATGTTGGTCCCCAAGTTGGGCCCAGAACTCACTGTGTACTCGGATCACAGCTTCCAGAGAGCGGATGGCGTTGAGGTTGGGTTTCTGCTTCCAGCCTTCTTCTGCAAGAGGATCCACCTACAGAAAACAGCCCCTCAGTTTCTCAGGGACCCACAGGCTTCGTTCTCTCCCCTAAAAAGGCCGCAACCCTCTAGCATCAGTAGGCAAGCGCCACGGGCTCTGTGAGCTCAGAAGGCATTGGCCATAGTAACCTTGACCTAGGAAGGCAATCTCTGGTGGCCACCGAATTTCAGTTCCCATGCCTTCCCTTCCCGTCTCCCGCTCAGGCCAAGCCCATCCCAGCCCATCTATCTGCCTGCTCTTTGGGGCAGACCTATGGGAGCCCGTCTCACCTACTGCCGCAGCCGCACGGGTGGGGGCAGGGCAGCTCACCTTGTTGCCCAGAAGAGCAGCTACACAGGCTTCGGAGGCATCACAGATGGCTGTGAGGTCATGGCCACCCTCCAAGGCCAGCACCACCGCGCCTCCTGCCAAGTTCATCAGCTGCTGCGTCATGTACCCAAAGCCTAAACAGATACAAGGGGGTTAGGAGGAAAAAGCAGACCTATCCATACCCCTATTACTTCCCCTGCTTGCTTCGTCCTCGGAAACAGTGACTTTAAGGCCATTGGATTCCATGCAAAAACCTGTCTCTGGCTCAGGGAAATTAAAGGTCTTGCCCAAATGACAGGGCTAGGTAAGACTCAAACCCAGGCATTAACTCCAGTCTGAGTGTTTTCCACTGGGGCCATTCTACCTCTTTTTGTCTGTGCTCCTGTGGCCCAGGGAGTTTGGGGTACCCTCTGTTCTCCCTTGCCCCTCCCCCTTCAAGAGCCACCAGCCTAGTCTGAAAAATCACAGGACAAGGTGGGAAATTCTAGAACGAAGCTTCTACCTACGTCCCAGGGGCCTGATCGGGCTTCTCTGGTGAACTGACTTGGTACTGGGAAAGAGGCCTGGACCTTGCCAGGCTGGGGATGCCAGAGGATTCTCACTGCGGTACTTCAGGCTTCTCATTCAGCAGTGGGCCAGCCACTGTTCCCTTCCCCTATGGATTTGGGCCATGCCTCCTCATCCTTCTGCAGGTTAGCTGCCGTTCCTGACACTTCCCCTTCAGCGGGGGGCCCCCTTACATTTGGCAGAGACATGGTAGCCACCCAGCGGGGCAGGGTGACCCTCAGCAGCATCAAACCCAGCAGACACCAGGACCAGATCGGGAGAGAACTCTCGGGCGATGGGCATCACCACTAACCTGAGGGTTCCAGGAGAAAAAGGGGTCACCACATGGCACAGGGTGGCCCATGCATAGACCAAGGACCCCCCCCCCGCCCTGTGCTCCTTCCTGTCAACTTGCAGGGAAAGGGGCCATCTGCTCTCAGGGCTCCAAGATGCCCCATCTGCCAGCAGGTGAGAAGATTCCTTAGACCTCCATGACCTTGGCTGCCCACCCATGTGCTCTCCTCAGAGACCAGAAACACTGAGTGCATTGGACTAAGTTGACTCTACTGTATGGGACCTGGACTAGTTGAGTCATGGGCCACCAAGCTCCACCCTCTTATCTTCCTCTTGCCAAAGCTGAGGTGCACTTTTATGTTCTTTAAAGTCCTAGGCAAGGGGCATGGATGCCAGCAACCACCAAAAGACCATCCAGGACTCTTGTACAATTAGTATTTGTGGAGACTACAGTTTGCAGATCAAATTCTAGGGTTCCCAGTCCCCCAGAGAATGGGGGTAAGGAGGAAAGGGCTCTTGAGCACAGCCTAGAGCTCCTCCTAGACTGGTTTTTGAAGTAACTCCTCCACCATAGACATTTTTTTTTATTGTTTTTTTGGTGCCAGTCCTAGGGAGTGAACTCAGGGTCTGGATGCCATCCCTAAGTTTTTTTTGCTCAAAGCTAGCACTTTATCACTTGAGCCATAGCACTATTTCCAACTTTTTTTTGGTAGCTAATTGGAGACGAGTCTCACAGACTTTCCTGTCTGGGCTGACTTCAAACTACAATCCTCAGAGCTCAGCATCCTGAGTAGCTAGGATTACAAGCATGAGCCACCATCATCTGGCTGATGATAGGCATAATTTAAGGACAAGTTTCATCTCTCTTGCTTAAGGCCCAACTCCTCCCAGATGCTAAATACATATGGCAGCTTTGTCCACTTTGTCTTGCAATCAGTCTCTATAGTACTGCATTCCCTGTCCCCGCTTTGGTCATGGGCCTGGGCACTGTCCCTCAGCTCTTCAGCTCAAGGCAAGTGTTCTACCACTTGGGCCGCAGTACCATTTCCGATTTTCTGGTGGTTAATTGGAGACCAGAGTCTCATGGACTTTCTTTGCCCTGGCTGGCTTTCAACTGCAATCCTCAGATCTCAACTTCCTGAGTAGCTAGGATTACAGGCATAAGCCACCAGCACCTGGCCTAGATTGGATCTTGATATCATGTGACGTTATAAAGCACATTTTGGCTTTCTCTTTTTTCAAGCACTAAGGCTTGAACTCAGAGCCTCGTATTCTCAATTAACTTTTTCACTCACAGCTGGCACTCTATCACTTGAACTATAGCTCCACTTCCAGTTGTTGATTTTTTTTTCTGATTAACTGGAGACAAAAGTCTCATTGACTTTTCTGCCCAGCCTGGCTTTGAACCGCAATCCTCAGCTCTCAGCCTAGGATTACAGATGTGAGCCACCAACACCTGGCAACTTTCTTCTTCTTGTATAGGCCTTCACTTCTCACTGACTACCAAGTCTAGTAACCATCTCCAACTCGGGGTGAGGGAAAGCGGGGCAGGAAGGTGTGGCCTTGCTGGATGGTCTCCTCTGGTCCCCAAAAGCACTTACCTGAAGGCAGCTAGGTACTCAGGGTCCCCCACAGGGGGATCCAGGCCCCCGGCCCAGGCCACATTGACATTGAAGCCCTCACCACTGCCAGTCCCCACCTGGAAAATAGGGTGCAAAAAGAGCATAAGGAGAGCCTCCAGAGACCAGCACTACAGCGCCAGTACATCCAGCCTCTACGCTTCCAAAGGGAAACGGAAATACCACAGAGGCAAAGTGATCTGCCCGTGATCATACAGCTGCTCACTGGGAAGGGCAGAGTGAGTGTACGGGAGAGTCAATGGGGCTGGCAGATGCAGGCTCGGCTTCATGTTACCTCATCCACGGCCCCACTGCCTGGGAAGAAGTTGCCATCATCATGGCGATGCAGGGAGATGTAGAGCACGTTGGGGTCCTGGTAGAAGGTCTGTTGGGTGCCGTTTCCATGGTGAACATCCTAGCCAGGTGGTGGGCAGGTCCAGAAGAGGATAGATAGAAGCCAGGACATATAAGAAGGGTTTCAAAGCCAGGCCTTGATGGCTCATATCTGTAACCCTAGCTACTGCTCAGAAAGTTGAGATCTGAGGATCCTGCCTTGAAGCTAGACTGGGCAGGAAAATCTGAGAGACTCTTATCTCCAATTAACCACCCAAAAGCCAGAAGTGGAGTTGTAGCGCAAGTGGCAGCGTGCCAGCCTTGAGTGGAAAAAGCACAGGGACAGCACCTAGGTCCTGAGTTCAAGTCCCTGTACTGGCACCAAAATGCCAGGGTTGGGAGGGGGAGGGAGGGTGGGCTTCAAGGTCAATAACCGTTGTGCATATTGTGAGGTCAAGAAACTGGGGTTCCTACAGCCATATGGTTGAGTGGTCCTAAATAATCCACTGTCTCAGGCTGGGAAGGTGGCTCAGTGGTAGAGCGCTTGCCTTGCATGCTCGAGGCCCTGGGTTCGATTCCTCAGCACCACATAAGCAAAAAAAGAAAAAAGTGGCGCTCTGGCTCAAGTGGTAGAGCGCTAGCCTTGAGCTGAAGAGCTGACGGACAATGCCCAGGCCCAGAGTTCAGGCCATGACCGGACCCAAAAAAAAAAATAATAATAATCCACTGTCTCGCTATGAGCCTCATCTTCCCATATGGAAAGATACTGTCTCCTCTCTCCCCATTCAAATCTCATGTCTAGAGTCTATCTATCTATCTATCTATCTATCTATCTATCTATCTATCTATCTATCTATCATCTATGTGACTACCCATCTATCATCTATCTGGCCATCTATCTATAATCTATCTACTTCATCTATCTATCTACCTAGTTATGATAGATACAGAGTTCCTCGGTACATGGGAATGACTGTAACATGAGCTCCTAAAATAGAGGCACCCCAATCTGTGAGGAGGTGAGTCACAGTGATTAGGGTCATGTGAGAGCATGGGTGGGTGGGACGGTGCCATGTGGTATCCAGAATCACACAAGTCAGGGGCACTTCTGCTACATCTTCATCATGAAGTCATGCAGATGCTCAAGAAACCAAGCTCAGCTACAGAGGGACAGTGTACGGTATGTGAGGCCCAGATGCACTCCCTTCCCCCTGTCCCTGAAAGAGCTGGGCCCTGCCTTTGTCTTAAAAGATCATGCATGGGTCCAAATGTGCAAATTTTCCCTACCGATCTCAATTTGTCCTTAGAAATGTCCTTTTTACTTTGTGCCAGTGGCTCATGCTGGTAATCCTAGCTAAGCATTGCAGTTTGAAGCCAGTAACAGCAGAAAAAATCCATGAGACTCTTTTTTTGGGGGGAGGGGGATCTGGTCGTGGGGCCTGAACTCTGGGCCTGGGCGCTGTCCCTCAGCTCTTCAGCTCAAGGCTAGCACTCTACCACTTGAGCCACAGCGCACTTCCGGCATTTTTTCTTTTTGCTTATGTGCATGAGACTCTTAATCTCTCGTTTAACTAGCAAAAAGCCGGAAGTGGAGCTGTGGCTTAAATATCAGAGTGTCACCCTTGAATGAAAAAAACTAAGGAACAATGTTCAGTTCCACAGTTTAAGTTCCGGTATTGGCACCAAAAAAAAAAAGTATTTCATAGCTTTCAATGCAGATCAGATACTGTTTAGTAGCTAAATATTTATACTCTAGAGCTAATGGCCTGAGTTCAAATCCCAGTCTCACTCTCAAAGTAAGTGTCCATGTTATTTAATCTCCACGTTATTAGTTATTTACTCTCTATCCTTATCTATGAAATGGGCTACCATCAAGTTCAGACATAAAACTGTCTCTGGATTGTTATTATAATTATTAGAATTGCTCAACGAAGAGCCCAAGACAATGAGAGCTCCTACCCCCTTCAGGATTCTGCTCTGGTGAACAGCTTCCCACACCCCCTATCCACTGGGCCTCCCATCAGCTCTGTGCTTCACAAGAGAAAACTGAGGCACAGACCTGATAGATGGAGCCACATCTCTAAGACCAGCTCAGGGCTCTTTATGCATGTATTTGTGTGTGTGTATGTGTGTGTGTGTGTGTGTGTGTGTGCGTGTTGTGTGCCAATCCTAGGGCTTGAACTCAGGGCCTGGACACTAATCTTAAGCTATTTTGTTCAAGGCTAGCTCTCTACCACTTGAGCCACAAATCCAGCTTCCTACTTTCTAGTGGTTAATTGGAGGTAAGAGTCTCTCAGACTTTCCTGCCTGGGCTGGCTTCGAACCATGATCCTCAAATCTCAGCCTCCTGAGTAGCTAAGATTACAGGCGTGAGTTACCAGTGCCTAGCTCTTTGTACATTTCTGAAGGTACCAGGAAGAAGGACCTACCCAGTCTACAATGAGGATCCTGCGGGCTTTGCCCTGCTGTTGCAGCTGCCGGCAGGCGATGGCCACCGAGTTGAAGAAGCAGAAGCCCCTGAGAGAAGGAGAGAGGGGCCTGCCACTCCATCCCTCCTCCACACCCCACCTCGGCAGTCCCTTACTCCCCCACCCAGAAGCCTCCTCAGCCTACAGAAAGGCTCTGGGGTTCCTCTCCTCCATCCCCTCATCCTTTTAAGGTCTTACATGGCTGTGGAATGATCAGCATGGTGTCCCGGGGGCCGTACCACAGCAAAACCGTTCTGGAAAGGAGAAAAAAAAAATGACTGTAATCCTAGCTACTCAGGAGGCTGAGATCTGAGGATCGAGATTCAAAGCCAGCCTGAGCAGAAAAGTCCATGAGATTCTTATCTCTTAATTAACCACCAAAAAGCCAGAGGTAAAGCTATGGCTCAAGTGGTAGAATGTTCATCTTGAGCAAAAAAACTTCAGGGAAACAAATATAGCAGTGGTACTCACTAGACACTATGTGGAAAATGAACTATACTATACAACTTGTGGGTGGGAATGGGAGGGAAACACTGGGAAAGAGGGCAGGAAGGGGTGACATGGTCCAAAAATAAATGTACTCTTTACCTGACTTATGTAACTGTAACTGCTCTGCACATCAACTTTATCGCAACAATAAAAAATATTAAAAAAAAAAAAAGCTGAGACAGCACGCAGGCACTAAGTTCGAGGCCCAGTACCAGTGTGTGCAAGTGTTCAGTCTGTCTCCATGCTAAGTGTTCTTTGCTGGTGTGTTTTGACTGTAATCACCTTAACAATGATGACAACTACTGGCTGTTTTGTAAAAACACACACACACACACACACACGTGTGCCTGGCCCTATGCTGATGAGTACTTTATACACTCCAGGTTTCATCATCTTCTCATCTCCAAGCTGGGGTCAGCCTGGATGAAAAGATGTTTGCAAGATTCCATCTTAACCACAGCTCGGCCTGGTGACACATGCCTGCCATCCCCAGTGACAAGGAAGAAGATCATAGCCCAGGTTGGGCCCAGGCAAAAAACAAGATGCTGTCTCAAAAACAAGTAATGCACACCTCTGTAAAATACCTTCATACTAACAATAAAGTTATAGTTTAAAAAAGTAACTAATGCACAAAGGGCTGGAAGCTGGGAGCCAGTGGCTCATACCTGTGATCCTAGCTATTCAGGAGGCTGAGATCTGAGGCTCTTAGCTGAAAGCCAGGCCTTGGGCAGGAAAGTCCATGAGCCTCTCTCTTATTAATTAACTACCAAACAGCCAAAAGTGGAACTGTGGCCAATCTAGCAAGTGTCAGGCCTTGGGTTTAATCCCAGTACTGGCAAACAAAAACAGAACAAAACCAAGGCTCTGCTCCAGATTACAGTGCTGTCAAGGACTCTGACACTGAGGCCACTGTACCTGCCTTGGGCCATAAGATCTTAAAAAAATGGAGTCGTCAGACTCCATAAAGTGCTTAGTTCAGACCATGGCTCCAATCCACACTGCCCCTGTTGGCAGGAGGGAGCTGACATGCCACTTAGGAGCTCTGGAGATGGCAGCAATATACCTACAGCCATGCAGCATGTCTTCAATGACACTAGTAGTATCTTTTCATTTTCTTGGTGGTAATGGGATTCAAACCTAGGGCCTTGAGCTTACTAAACAAGTTCTCTACCATTTGTGTGTGTATGTGTGTGTATGTGTGTGAGAGAGAGAGAGAGAGACAGACAGACAAACAGACGGACAGAGAGAGAGAGAGACAGAGACAGAGAAAGAGAGACAGAGAAAGACAGAGAGAGGAAGAGGGAGAAAGAAAGAGAAAGAGAGACAGAGACAGAGAGAGATGGTGCTGAGCTTTAACTCGGGGCCTGGGTGCTGGGTTCCTGAGCTTTTCTTTTTTATTGTGAAAATACCATACAGAGGGGTTACAATTACATGGGCAAGGTAATGAGTACATTTCTTATCAAGCATTGTTGCCTCCTCCTTTGTTTCTCCTTCCCATCTCTACCCATCCCCTTCCCACACCAAAGTTGTAAAGTTCGTTTTTCGACATAACGTCTTGTACATCTCATTGTTGCAATGAGTCCACCTGTATCCCTATTTAAACAATTTGGTTTTCCCTTCCCCTCCACAAATTATACCTACATCAAATACAGTGAAAGCAGGAGTTATACATGGGGGAGGGATATACAAAGCAACAAAGAAATCATCTTATAAATATGTTAGAAACAATAGCAAGAAAGAAAAAAAACATTTGAGTCCTTATCTTGGGGTTCATTTCGCCTAGCATCAACTTATCTGACAGTTTCTGTTTGTCTCAGACATATACTAGTTATTGCAAATAAGGGAAACCATGGGGCCTATGTTTCTTTGGGCCTGGCTTACTTCACTTAATATAATTTTTTCCAAGCCTTTCCATTTCCTAACAAATGGGGCAATGTCATTCTTTCTGATGGAGGCATAGAATTCCATTGTGTATATATACCACATTTTCTTGATCCATTCATCTACTGAGGGGCATCTGGGTTGGTTCCATATCTTAGCTATAGTAAATAATGCTGCAATAAACATAGTTGTGCTGGTAGCTTTAGTGTGGTCTTGTTTGTGAACATTTGGGTAAATGCCCAAAAGTGGGATTGCTGGGTATAGGGGAGCTCTATGTGGAGTCTTTTGAGGAACCTCCATACTACTTTCCAAAGTGGTTGAACAAGTTTACACTCCCACCAACAATGCAGTAAGGTTCCCTTCTGTCCACATCCCCTCCAGCATCTGTTGTTATTAGAGTTCTTGATTATAGTCATTCTAACTGGGGTGAGGTAGTATCTCAATGTTGTTTTGATTTGCGTTTCTTTTATGGCTAGGGAGGTTGAGCATTTCTTCATGTGTCTATTGGCCATCCTTCTTTCCTCTTCAGAGAAGTTTCTCTGTAAGTCTTTAGCCCACTTATTTGTTGGGCAGTTGTTTCTTTGAGGATTTGTTGTTCAGGGATTTAATTTTTTGAGTTCCAGGTATATTTTAGATATGAGACCCTTGTCCATTGTATGACTAGTAAAGATCTTCTCCCAATCCATGGGTTTTCTATTGATCTTGCTAGCTATGTCTTTTGCCATGCAGAAGCAATTTCATGCAATCCCATTTGTCCAACCTTTACTCAAGGTTAATACTCTAGCATTTGAGCAATAGCTCTACTTCTGGATTAATGGTTAACTGGAGATAAGAGTCTCATAGAATTTCCTGCCCATGTTGGCTTCGAACCTTGATTTTCAAATCTGTCTTCTGAGTAGCTAGGATTACAGGCATGAGCTACCAGCACCTGGTAGTGTTTCGCCATTTGAACCATGCCCCAGCCCTTAAATGTCTCTAAGACACCAAGTACCCAGGGGCACAGTGGCTTGACTAACCAGGTAATGCAAGCCTCAGGCTCAAACCTCACCCTAGTCCCTAGAACTCTGGATTTTTCTGTGCAAACACTGTGCAGTATCGATGAGGAATGAGAGAGCTGGGCTTGGAGGTCTGGAGCCCACGGCCCTACCCTGCACTTCCTTTAGGCTTGCTTGTGATCAACGCAAACCTCTTATATGTATTTTTTTTCCTAAGATTTTTTTCATTTGATTTCTATTTATTATCCTTATGTAGTTGTACAAAGGGGTTTCTATTCAAAATGTCAGTTAATGCATCTTGATCAATGTCACTCATTCCATCCTTCTCCCCCATCTCTCCCAACCCCACCCAATCTATCTCGCTCCATTTCCACATATGTGCACTGAATATTATGACTGTATTTGCCCACCTTTTCTCTCCTTGTCTTCCCTACCTCCACTGACTTCACTCACCACTGGAATCCCCCCTTGCATATCCCACACTTCAGTGAACAGGCTTGTGCATATGTGCCTAGGACCCTATACACACACATACAGTTACAATTTCAATCTAACTTTCCACATATGAGAGACAGCATGTGTCCTGTGTACCTTTAGCTCTCGAGAAGCCACTTTGAAGGCGAGGTCGGTGACACTGCCAGCAGCCCAGCGGGCTGCATTGGAGGAATGTAGCTCATTCCAGATGGTGTCAGTGTCCACCTGTAGGAACCAGAGTCAAGGCCGGCATCAGCCAAGGCTTTGCACAGGAGCTGGTACCCAGAGCAGTGGTACCCACCCTATGGCCAGGACCCCAGGGGCAGGGAGCTGGGCAGACAGTGCTGCCTCCCCAGTGCCCCACCGCCCAAAGGCAAGGCCTCCTGTGTCCCCAATCCCAGCAGGACTTTTCCTTCCCGGTACCAGCCCATTTGTGGCCAGCACTCTGCCGGCAGCATCACACCTGCCTCCCCAGTCAGGGGAGGGGGGCATGGCGTTACCTGGGCAGGATTGGGGTTTGGGCCTGGAGGGGGGTTGTTAAGCCCCAGCTGACTCTGCTCAGGCCCTGCGGGACGGTCGGAGCTGGAGGGGCCGTCTGCACCACTGTCTTCCACTCGGGGCCCCTAGCCCAGGCTGGGAGGCCCCCCAAACCCAGTCCCTGGGCCTCAAGGCTAGGGAGGGGCCGGGGGGGCATGATGGGGAGATGGGGAGGGCGAGGCGAACCGAGAGAGGCGAGGAAGGCAGAGAGAGTCGCAAGAGGCTGGAGAGAGAGAGAGAAAGAGAAAGGGACAGAGAAGGGAGAGGAGGGAGGAGAAAACAGAAGCAACACAGTTGGAAAAACCAGAAAGTGGCAAGAAAATGGGGAGTTGTGAACTGGGCATTGATTGGCTCCCAAACAACCCCCCCCTACTCCACTAGAGCTCCTATGTTTCCCTCCTGAACTCGGCCTCCATCCCTGGTGTCCACCTTGCTTGGTACCATTACAGGAACCTCTGAGGCAGAGAACTACCATGTCAAAGAGGTGCAGAAAACCCACCCTGACAGAGCAGGGGTGAGTCAACCTGTAGGGCTGAGGAGAGGGGGGCTGCTATGTCCAGGGCAGGAAAACCTTGGATCTTCAAGGCCACCTGGAGTACCACCACAGCCCCCAAGCCAGGCAGTACAAGATCTGGGAACCAGGCAGAGGTCACCTTAATTGTGTGAGAACCCACCCCTGGGCAGCCAGAGCAACCTGGGAGCCATCATGAAATGGGCTGACTACTAGAGTCTTATAAAGGGAAATGATCTGAACCTCTGCCTTGGCTCTCCTCTTGGTGCCTCACTCAACATATACTAAATACCTTCTTCTAAGTGTGAGGCACTGAGATCCACATTGGTGGGGGGGGGGGGGTGGAGGGAGGGATGGGCTTAGGATATATCTGTCCCCTAGGAGCTTTTAGCCAGCAGAGAGGCATCCTGGGAAAAATCCCTAGCCTACTACTTGATCTGGCAGAACAAAGCACACAGGCAGAAAGGGGCTGGGCCTGGGAGAACCAAAGGGAAGAAAGCCAAGAGCCCTTGGCAATGCCCACTGGGGATCCCCGGGCAGACTTACCCCAACCGCACCACAGGGCAGCATCACGAACATCTGCTGTGCTAGAAGCCCTTTGGAGAGACACCAAGGCTGAATGAATGTGGAGGCTCTTGGCCCAGCCTGACCAGGAGCAGGGAAGAGCCCTGAGAAGGAGGTCAAGTAGGGGTGTAGGGAGAGCAGGGTGTGGGGAGAGGTGGAGGAGGGGAGCAGAGGGATGAAGGCAGCAAGCTGGCGTGAGTCTGGCTGGGAGCAGCTGAGATGTGTATCCATGGAGATTCGGAGGCAAGTATCCATCCATCCCCTACCTGACAGCTTCCTGTTATCCAGTTTGAGGCGGCTGAGTGGGTTGGTACCGTAGAGGAGCACGTGCCTCTCCGAGTGGACTGACTGTAACTCCTCCAAGGAGGCTTTGCGACCCCGGAGACACTGAGGAAGGGGCCCACAGAGCTCCTGAGCCCATGATCCCGCCTGTCCTTCTATTACCTCATCCTCCCTTCTCACCTCTCCCTCACACACAGGGCCTCCTTCTCATCACCTTAACCTCCCCGGCTCCCACTGCCCCCCACCCTGCCCTCTCACCTCACACTGGCTTCGGAGACCTCGCTCCTGCAGCCGGGACCAGATGCTCTGGATGCGGCCAGCATGCTCTGGATGTCTGCTGTTTTCTCCGCAGGAACACTGGTGCTTCAGCATTACTGAGTCGTAGACTAGCCCTGCCAGGAGCAGAGGTCACAACCGGGACCTGGGGAGACCCCCTGACCTGGCTAACACCCACAGAGACCCACCACCTGGAGCCAGGTACAGCATGGCCCACACCCCTTTCATCCCTCATGGGCCTGTAATTCCCTGACTACCCCGCAGAGCCCCAGTCCTGCGCATGCCCACATGCTTGTCCAGGTGGCCTTAGGCAGCACTTGGCCACCTTTCTGACAACACACCTCTTGTGTCCTCCAGGACTCAGACCCTAAATACAAGGCCCAACACCTGGCTTGTCCTTCTGGGTGTGACCAATCCACAGGAGAGGGCAAAGAGAAACAATGTCAGGGAGATGAGAAGCCCACAATGCCACTGGGTTAGTGTGATAAGGCAAATGGAGTTCAGGAGACTGACTAGCTGGCTTTCCCAAGTTTGCATATAGAAAATACTCAAGAGGGATAAAAATTCATTTGTTTCTTTGCTTCCCTTGTCATTAGTCCTGAAACAATATGTACAAAGCATGGCAGCTCTTTGCATAGCATTTGCATTGTAGTAGGGACTATATCCAGAGAAGATTTAAGGGATACAGAAGTGGGTGCAAAGGCTAAATGTAAATACTATGCCATAGGAGCTTGAGTGTGGATTGCAAAGGCTAAATGTAAATACTATGGCATAGGAGCTTGAGGTAGGAGTGTGGCCTATAACTCCAAGGGCCTTCAGAAGGCTCAGACCATTTGAATCCAAATGCCTCTCTTATTTATTTATTTATTTGTTTGTTTGTTTACTTTTAGTGCCACTCTTGGAGCTTGAACCCAGGACCTGAGCACTGTCCCTGAGCTTTTGTGCTCATAGTTAGCTCTCTACTGCTTGAGTCACAACACTATTTCCAGCTTTTGGGTGATTCACTAGAGATAAGAGTCTCACAGATTTCCCTGCCCAGGCTGGCTTCAAACCACAATCCCCATCTCCTAGCCTCTTTGCAAGCTAGAATTACAGGTGTGTACCTCTGGCACCCAACTATTGCCACTCTTTTTAAGAAGAATAACGCCAGTTATGAAGAAAGACTTGTGCATACAGAAATCAAAATAAGGAGAAATAAGTAACAACTTGCCATCCAAATAATCAAAAAATAAAATACTGTAATGAAAGACAAGAATTCAGCCAGGCAAAATGGCTCAACACTGGTAATCCGAGCTATTCAGGACGCTGAGATCTGAGGAGCAAAGTTTGGAGCCAGCCCAGGCAGAAAAATCCATGAGACTTTATCTCTAATTGACCAGCAAAATGCTAAATTGAGACAGGTGCCAGAGGCTACTCAGGAGGCTAAGATCTGAAGCTAGCAGTTCAAAGCCAGCCCAGTCAGAAAATCTGTGACTCTTATCTCCAATAAATTACTCAGAAAAAGCCCCAAGTGGTATTGCAGCTCAAGTGGTAGAGCACTAGCCTTGAGCAAATAGAGGCTCAGGGAGAGGCCTGAGCTCAGGACTGGCAAAAAAAAATGCTGAATTGGAGGTGTGGCTCAAGTGGTAGAGTGCTAGCTATAAGAGAGAGGGAGGCTTTGAGTTCAAGCCCAGGAAAGAAGGAAAGGCGGGAGGGAGGAAAGGAAGGTAGAATAGAGGGAGGGAGGAAGAGAGAGAGGGAAGAGGATGGAAAGAGGAAGATGAAAAAAGGAAGAAAGGGGAAATATGAATAGAATTTAAGATAGAAACTTCTGGGTGATAGAATATTGATTGGGAACTTTTATTGGATTCCTACGCATTTTTCATATTTTTTCCCTAAATTTCTAAAGTACTTCCGAGCTCTTTAGAAGCAAATTAACTGCTCTCCCTCTCCCCCCCCCCATGCGCACATGCCCCCCCCCACACACACACATGGGCAGGAGACTTGAATTCCTATCCTGGTCTGATTGTCAGCTTGCTATTTAGCCACATGCTTGACACCTTTGTTAAAGAGTACCACCTGTCCATGGGCACTGAAGGCATCCCATAATTCCCAGAAACTACCCTGTGAGGTTTAAAGCTATCCCAGGCCACAGCATATACAGACATAGACGCAGGCCTCAAGCTCTTTCCTCCTGCCTCTGCTGTGGTCTCACCTGTGGTGAAGGGCAGGGTCCTGGGGGGGGTCTCTGAGCTGGTGAGAACTCCAGCCTGACCTGCGGGCTCTGGGGTCAGCAGTGAAGCAGGTGCAGCTGGGGAAGACTGAGTCCTGGACAGGAGCCGGTGTCCTCCCTGGCCCAGAGGAAGAAGCACTGAGTCGCCGGCGCTCCCCCGGGAGGGCTTCCCGGACAGCTGTTGATGTTCCCAAAGCAATGCCTACAGGAAACAGGGGCTTTCGTATCAGGTGTCCGCGATCTGTTCCACCTGCTTCTGTCCAAGATCTTGAAAGCCTCTAGGTAAGTTAGCTTTTCCAGACAGATTGGAGGATGCACCCAAATTTTTGTGCTTTCTATCTCGGCTCTGGCTCTTTGACTCTGAGTCCCCTGACTCAGGGGCCTCCTTGAAGACATACGTCCAGACTGACTACCCCATACCTCTACAGTTTCCTGGGCTCCACTCCGATTAGGATCTCATCTCTAAGGACCAACTACCACATGGGGGAACATGGGGCACTGTGTGAGTTACTACACACATGTAGGCAGTTAGCATATTGTTATAGTGGAAATGTCTGTCAAATTCACACGCCAAGACCTCCGAAAGTGACCCTATTTAGAAATAATGAAAGATTCCTCATCTTTGCAGTGGTAACCAAGTTATAATGAGGTGCTTAGGGTAGGCCCTAATCTAATAAGGCTGTTCTTTATATACAGAGGAAATGCTTGCTAGTGGATCACACCTATAATCCTAGCTACTCAGGAGGCTGAGAACTGAGGATCATGGTTTGAAGCCAGCTTGGGCAAGAAAGTCAATGAAACTTTTATTTTGGGGGAGGAGAGGGTGGTCATGAGGCTTGAACTCTGGGCCTGGGCAATGTCCCTCAGCTCTTCAGCTCAAGGCGAGAACTCTACCACTTGAGCCACAGTGCCACTTCCAGTTTTTTGGTGGTTAATTGGAGATAAGAGTCTCATAGCCTTTCGTGCTCAGGCTGGCTTTGACCCATGATCCTCAGATCTCAGCCACCTGAGTAGCTAGGGTTATAGGCGTGAGCCACTGGCACTAAGCTCCATGAAACTTTTATCTCCAATTAACCACCAAAAAGCCCGAAGTAGCTGGATGTAGGTGGCTCATGCCTGTGATCCTAGCTACCCAGAAGGCTGAGATCTGAGGATCATGGTTCAAAACCAATCGAGGCAGAAAGTCTATGAGACCATCCCCAATTAACTACCAAAAAAGCCAGAAGAGCTGCGGCTCATGTGGTACAGTGCTAGTCTTGAGCAAAAAAGCTCTAGGCCCCTAGGCCCTGAGTTTAAGGACAAGAACTGGCACCAAAAAAAAAAAAAAAGCCAGAAATCAAGTTATAGCTGAAAGTGTAGAGCACCAGTCATAAGCGTGAGCAAGAGCTTGAGTTCAAGCACCAGTACCAGCACTAAATGAACGAATGAATAAATCCAATGTAACCACATGTGATGTTATACACTTAAAATCCCAGCACTTGGAAGGCCAAAGCAGGAGGGTTATGAGGCTAGCCTGAGCTCAGAGATGCAGACAGGGAAGATGTAGATAGAAATAGAGTGGGGAAAAGACATCAACTTATAGACCAGGGAGATAGAATAATGCTTCCTCTTACAGCCCTCAGAAGCAACATCCCTGCCCACCCCTTACTTGCAGAGCTCAGATTCCAGAGGTTCTGTCATTCAAAGGTATCCTATCTGTATAGGCTAGGAAACGTGCTCAGCTTTGTGAAAAGCCAACCTCATGACTGGGCAAGGAACACTGTTCCACCCTGCCCAGGATCTACCAGAGCAACCAGGGTTCTTGAATTGTCTCCCTGCATTGAGGACCTATCTTCCTCCCATCCCACCTTATGCTAAGCCTCAGGTCTTCTGACTTTACTTGCTGAGGGGCACCTGGGTATAGCCATACCTGCTGGTGCTGCTGGAGAGGAACAGGGCCTCTGCCCTCAGGCTGCCCATGGCTCGGATCCCTGAATTCCAGGCTGTCATCCACCACCTGTCCCATTCCCCCACCATCTGTCTCTAGGTCCTCCGCCGAGGGGATCTGTCGCAGTCGGGGCTTCTCACTGGGCTTGGCTGGCCTCTAGGGAGGGGAGATACCTGGCTGAGAAGCCCAGATGGAGAGAGGGAGTAGGGGAGAAATAGGGCTGGGTAGGGAGACCCTCAACTTGCTAGAATTCCACCTTCTCTATCTTGCCCTGCAGAATCTAGCCACCCTAAGACCCTCCACCCTTCTTTTTTCAGGCCAGAGGGGCCCAGTTAAAGTACCCCTTCTGTATCTCCCCTTTCCCCTCACCTTGATCACCTGGACATCAGGTTGGAGCCGTTCCGGATGTGGCTGCAGAGGTCCCAACAATGGGTGGGCACTAGGGGGTAGGGGCTCTGAGCGGGTCCGGCCCAGTGGCCGGTGGAGGCCCGAGCCAGAAAGCCGTTCCGTTGTCAGTAAGGACTGGGCAAAGTGGAAGGGCAGGGGCCCAAGCCCAGGCACTGTAGAGAATGGAATGGGACATGATGAAGAAGCCACAGGGAACTACAGAAGGAGGACAAGGGCTTAGGATGAAGGCAAAGGTGGGGATGGTAGGATGGATCCTTCCCCGAGCTTGCTAGGGTGCAGGAACCCAGCCCCTCTCTAGGGGAAGCAGTGGGACTCACTAGTTAGCAGGTGGGTGTGAGACACCGAAGGATCCAGGAGGAGAATGGGCTGCAGGCAAGAAGGCAGGGTGCCCCCAGCCTCGGGTTCCAGACCATGGTGCAGGAAGAGGGGAGCATGGGGGCTCCCCAAGACTGGACCTCGAGGGCCCAGCGTCGAATGGGTCCTGCGGTCACCATCAGCCTGGGAGAGAGGCAGGGACACATCAGTAGCAGAGAGAAAATCCCGGCAGCAGACAGGGAAGGTGATGGGACAGGAAAGAAGCCGGAGGAGCTTGAAGTTGGGGAGAGATGCCCCAGCCACTCACCCTGGCAGGGGCGGGCAGCCCCAGCGTGATTGCAGGCAGCAAGGACACTGTCGGCAAGGCAAACGGGGCCAGAGAAGTCTCCTGCAGCCGCAGCCTCTGGCCCAAGAGCGCCTGCCATGGGGAGCAGGGTCACGGGTCACCGGTCCCAGCACTATAACCCCCAGAACCCCATCCCTAGAAGACCCAGAAGGCCCTGGTAGGGGGGCTGCCCAAGCCCTACATACAGCCCCAGGCTGGTGTGGCCATTTGCTGGAATAAAGAAAACCCAGGCCCCGAAAGGCCTTACCTCTGAGCCCAGGACGGGGGTGGGACCATGCTCGCTGTCATTAGGGGAGCTGCACCCCGATGCAGGTGTGCTGCTACTACTGGGGGAGGAGTCTGAGGGTTGGGGGAGAAAGGGACGCATAGTTAGGGGGCCGTGGGTGGCCAGGAGGTGCAGCCAAGCCCCCCTTGTGCAGGAAACCCAGATACAGCCCCTTGCCTACTAGCCCACAGCACCTCTGCAGAGGTATTACAAGGTTTTTCTTTTCTTTTCTTTTCTGGGCAAATATTAGCATAGCCAACTGAGCAGGGGATTGGGTTTCAGCCTTCATTGACCCCACCCTCCCCCCGCCCCTTGGTGGACACAATGGCCCCAGGAGAGGTCTTGAAGGGACAAGCCCAGCCAAGGTAACATGAATGCAATCCCTGCGAGGATGGCCCTCACCTCCAAGGGTCTCTGCATTTCTCCTCCGAAGGCTGGGTGGGGCGCTCTCCTTACGGAGCAGTGGGTTCTTGCGTCGCTCCAGAGACTTCTTGGGCTTGTAGCGCAGTTTCAAGTTGGGCTCAGACACTGTGGGGAGGTCCGAGGCTGTCTCAGGCTACATGCCAGCCTCGCTTCGCTTCTCTGTCCTCTCTAATCCCCCCCATCTCTCTCTCTCTCTCCCTTTCTCTCCCTCTATCTGTCTCTCTCAATCAGCAGGTAAAGGTAAGAGATGGAAGAGCCCCTGTGCTGAGCTGATGGCTCAGGATCAGCCCAGCTCAGCCTTGTTCATTCTCACTGAAACCAGAAGTTCTGTCTGTACCTAATCTCCACGAAAGGCTCCCGGCACCTGTCCATCCAGCTCACCTGTCTTACGCAGGGGGAAGTGTTCTGGGGATTCACTGGGTAGGCTGGAAACAGGAGGCAGAAAGCTATTGAGCATGGAGCGAGCACCTCCTTCCGTGTCCAAGGGCTCCAGGGTTCTGTGAGGTGAAGGTCAAGTTTGCTTCAAGAGGAGGAGGAAGCCTGGAAGCCCTGAGAAACCACATTCCAGGCAGGTACCTTCTAGAGCAGGAAGACAGTCCCAGGCCAGGCTGGTCTGTGTGAGGCTGGGCAGGAGCAGAAGCTCTCTGCAGGGGGCAGCAGTGGGCCACCCATGCTACTAGCAGCCACAATAAGGAGACCTAATGTAGGTAGGTCTGGGAGTTTATGGCCTACTAGGAACACAGTAGGACTGTGTGTGTGTGTGTGTGTGTGTATGTGTGTGTGTGTGTGTATGTGTGTAGAGGAAGGACAAAGGAAACACTTCAAATGAGAAAAAAGTTGAGAAGTGAAACTGGCTCAAGTGGTAGAACAACAGCCTTGAGCAAAACAGCTAGAGACAGCCAAGCTCTGGTGGCTCAAGACATATAATTCTAGCTACTCAGGACACTGAGATCTGAGGATCATGGTCCAAAGCCAGCCCAGGCAAGAAAGTCTGTGAGACTTTCTTTTTTTTTTTTTAATTTTATTTTATTTTATTTGTGAACATACTCTACAGAGGGGTTACAATTGCATGGGCAGGATAATGCGTACATTTCTTACCAAGCATTGCAGCCTCCTCCTTTGTTTACCCTTCCCATCCCTTCCCAGCCTCCCCCCCCCCATCCCAATCCTTCTCCTTCCCCCCTCCCCCCCCACCCCCTTCCCCAGGCAAGAAAGTCTGTGAGACTTTCATCTCCAATTAATCACCAAAAAGTTGAAATGGAGCTATAACTCAAATGGTAGAGTGCCAGCCTTGAGCAAAAAAGCTAAGAGAGAGCACCCAGGCCATGAGTTCAAGTCCAATAACAGGACACATGCACACACACACACACACACACACACACACACACACACACGGTATATAGTGTGTCTGCCCTGAGTTCAAGTCACAATCAACATACCAGCACAAAAATAAATAAAAATAAAACAGAGCAGTTGAAAGGGGGTGAGGGGATTATGTGTACATGAAGGGTAAAGACTAGGGGACAGTTGATAGGAGGAAAAGGGATCAGTCTGCAGGTATTCACATAGGTTAGTGTCCAGAGAGAAGGGGACACCTGTAGGGAAGAGGGCTACCTGTAGGGAATGCTGGGACTATTGGAATGGCCTGTTCTCCCCAGGGCCGCCTGCTGTTTCTTCAAGATCACCTCGGCCAGCTTCTGCTTGACCACACTGCTGGCTACAGCGCCTGCAGGGACAGAGAACCAACAGTGGGCTGGGAGTAGGTAGACAGAGGGCCTCCTGGGCACATTCTCTGCCCATTGCCCCGTCCACATCTCTAGCACACCATGTCCTAAGGACTCCTCAGGCAAGAACCAAGCCCATGGCCCCACCCGTCCTGTGAAGCCTTGAGCTAGCCCCACACCCTCCTCTGATCCCAGGTAAAGCCCTGGCTGGCTGTGAACACCCAGACAGGGAGACCAGGAAGGCCCCATCCTTACTTCGCTTGCTCTTATCCTTATTGAGAAGCTGCCGTAGCTCTTGTTCTTGCTGTCCTTGCAGCTCAGGCATCGGTGGGTCCATGGAGAGCTGTGGGCAGGGCCGGTAGCTCAGGAAAGGGACAGAAGTGGAAGGCTGGGGTGAGGGTCTAGGGAGGCTGGAGGCAGGGAAACTGGGTGTGGTCCAGGAGCTCTGATTTTACCCTCATGGACTCGGCTGTTCGCTGCTGCTGTTGCTGCTGCTGCTGCTGCTGCTGTTGCTGCTGCTGCTGCTGAAGGCCTGCTAGGAAGAGGTGGCGATGGAGGCGCTGGGGATGCTGCAGAGCCAGCAGTGTGGGCTCAGGAGGGGGCTCCACGGGGGGCCTCTGGCCCACCCTCAGGTCCATGGGCTGAGGCTGAGGGCCGGGCGTGACTGCACGGAGAGCAGGGCAGCCTGAGGATACAGAGGGAGGATGGTCAGGCGGAAAGCTTGGTCACAACCTAATCAGCCTCATCAGGCTGACTCAACAACAGCAAAACACCCTCAAGGGGCCTTTGCTTCACTTAATCCTGGCCGTAGTCCTGCAAGTAGGTTCCCAGTGTTTCTATTTTACCTGTGAGAAAGGAGGTCGCTCAATTGTCAGATGTATTCCCTGCATGGCTAGTGGCTCCAACCCAGCCAGCTGCCTGACTACTCAGAGTCCTACCTTTCCCTTAAATATACTCCTCCCCAGGCCTGGGGCTGAGGACTACGGAGCAGTAGCATCCAATCTATGTTGGTACATTCCAGGTTCCACCCTGCCCTCCCCCCCTTACTCCACCCCCTCAGAATGAGATGAGCCAGGCTCAAAGGCAAGTGATCAGACAGGCAAATAAACTCACGCTGTTCAACCTCCAGCCTCAATCCCAGGCTCAGTCCCATTCAGGCCTGAGATCTAAAAATGATTCTTTAAACTCACAGCCTGCTTTGGCTGGCCACCCCTGGGCCTGTAGAATTTTGTTCCTGGGGGGCAAGGATCCTCAGTTCATCAGAATCCAGGTGCTCATGTAGCCTGCTCCCAGCTCCCCTCCCAGCCAGCTCTGGTCCTGGCCTGGGTGAGTCCAGCAGGCTCAGCTGTCTCCTCCAGTGTCCACTGCACCCACGCCAGAAGCACCCTGCCAAGATCGTGGGTGCAGGAGCTATTTATAGCTCACCATCAGACCAGGGGATATGCCAGTACAGCCAGCTGGCCAAGCTGAGCTGAGCAGTCAGGGATTCTGAGATGCCCAAGGGTGAGAGTTGGCGGGGGGGGGGGGGGGGGGGGGGGGGGGGGGGGGGGAAGAAGAGGAGATTATCCTTCAGAAAAGGAAGAGAGAAGGTAAGAAGCTGTTTCCCACAAAAGGAGACACAGTGGGGAAAAGCTCCCAGACAGGCCTCCTTGAGGCCTCTCTCAATGGATCAGCTATTGTTATCCTCTGGGTCTGAGGCTGAGGGTGACTGGAAAGGCATCCTGGCAGAATACCAGTCAGGAAGTCAGGAAATGTAGCCTCCAGGCCCAATGCAATCACTACCAATCATAAGCTTAACATCTGTAGCACATGTGCGCGGGAGAGACTACAAAACCCTTTCACCTCATCATCCCTACTTGCCCTACGAGGTGGTCGTTATTATCCCATTATCCCAAATGAGGACACAAAAGCTCAAAGGTGAAAGGTCAGAGTGAGCGTGGGTTCCAAGCCCACTGAAGCCTTTGCTCCGTTTTTTCCTATCAACCTTAGGAGATCACCTCCCTGGAAAGGGATTTCTTCCCTGAGCAAAAGAGGTGGGACTTTGTGATAGGTTGATGCTAAGGAGCATCATTTCAACACTGACTGTAGGATGAATACCAAGCCGGGTACTGCCTATAATCCTAGCTACTCAGAAAGCTGAGATGTGAGGTTCATAGTTTAAAGCCAGCCTGGGCAAAAAAAAAAAAAAGCCCAAGAGACTCTTATTTCTGATTAACTACCAACAAGGCCAGACATGGAGCTGTAGTTCAAGTGGCAGAGTGCTAGCCCTGAACATAAAAGCTCAGGAACAGTGCCCAGGACCTGAGTTCAAACCCTAGGACACACACACACACACACACACAAACACACGAATAGCAAGCCCTCAATGTCAAGGGACCTGGGGGAGGGATGGTTGTCCACCTACATGCAACCCACAGGGATACCCTGCATGGCCTTCATGCCCTTGTACTTCATATAAGTGACCACTCAAGCATTCTGGTCAAGTCTGGGCCTTGGATACCCACACACTCCTGGCCCATGAAAAGCCTCTGTCTTCCCTAGTACCAGCTTCCTTCGGCCATTTCCCAGATGATATATATAGTGGAACATAAAGTGAGCCACCAGATCTACAGCTAGCAGCTTCAGCCACACGCAGAGTGGGAACTGTTCCTCATCAGTGAATCCATTCCTTACTCTCATGTCTGGAGCCATAGGGATAAAAGAAGAGGTTCTGCCAGAACTCCCAGGAATGCCTATCAAAGTGATTTGGCATTTGTAGATGGGGGAGAGGAGGTGGTATACTCCACCATCTGGTGGTAACTTGAGTTCCCTCGACCTGGTCTCCTACATCTGAACACAAACCACACCACAACCATCAGTCTCCTCTCCCCTAGCATAGGCCCAGGTACCTTTTGTCCTTTGAGCTTTGGCTCACCAATGAACCCTGCCCTTGTCTCTACCATACTACTTTTCCAAGTTCTACTCATTGCTCAAAGCCTGGCTGGACCTAGGCCAGCACCCAATATCCCTTTCTTGTGGACTTCACATTCCAAGGCATGATAAGTATTTTGTGTGAAGAAGTACCACACCTGCTGGGTGCTGGTGGCTCAAGCCTGTAATCTTAGCTACTCAGGAGTTGGAGATCTGAGGATCACAGTTCAAAGCCAGCCTGGCACAAAAGGCCATGAGACTCTTATCTCCAATTAACCACCAGAAAACTGGAAGTGGCCCTGTAGCTCAAGTGGTAGAGTGCTTGCCTTGAACTGAAGAGCTCAGGGATAGCACCCAGGCCCAGAGTTCAAGCCCCATGACCAGCACTAAACCCAGCCAAGACAAAAAAAAAAAAAAAAGTACCACACCTGGACATGCCAACAATGTCTCCATAGGCAGGGACTTAGTTTGTCCATTGTTCATTGTCTCCAGACCTAGAATACCACCTAGCACATGACAGACACTCAACAAACTTAGGATCAATGAATAAATCTCCATAACCCTCGTAAATTGTCTATAAAAGTGTCCTAACACAGAAAATGATTTCTTGAATGCTGAAAACACTCATCAGTCAGGTCCCTCTCATTTAGGCTTGGTCACATACTGCATCATACCGGTTTTTCTTTTGTTGGAGTGTCCTGACTTTCTAATATGTTCTGTCTCTCCAACTTTTGGACAGCTGACTGCAAAAGAGACACCTGGCCTTCCATTTCTCCCTCAAATGTGGAATCTCTAGGCCAGCAGGCTAGGTATCTTGTACTCAGCAGCAATCAATGGAGCATTGGATGGAATCAAGAAAGGAGAAAGCCAAAAAAGAAAAAGAAAGAAAGAAAAAGAAAGGAGAAAGCCAGGTATCAGTAGTTCATACCTATAATCCTAGCTACTCAGGAGGTTGAGATCTGAGGATTGTGACTCAAATCCAGCCTGGGTAGAAAAATCCATGGGACTCTTATCTCCAACTAACCACTAAAAAGCTAGAAAGTGGAATTGGGTGCTGATGGCATACATCTGTAATCCTAGCTATTCAGAAGGCTGAGATCTGAGGATCGAAGTCAGCCTGGGCAAGAAAGTCTGTGATACTCTTGTTTCCAATGAATCACCAAAAAAAAGCAGTGGGGAGCTGGAGCTTGAGTGGTTGAATGCTAGCCTTGAGCAAAAGAAGCTCAGAGACAGCACCCAAGCCCTGAGTTCAAGCCCCAGGACCAGGACTAGCACCAAAAAAAAAGGGGGGGGGGTTAAGTGGAGCTGTGGCTCAAGTGGTAGAG
This sequence comes from Dipodomys ordii, assembly GCF_000151885.1. Lineage (NCBI taxonomy): Eukaryota > Metazoa > Chordata > Mammalia > Rodentia > Heteromyidae > Dipodomys > Dipodomys ordii. The sequence continues at coordinate 4,173,059 of NW_012267258.1, read as the reverse complement.
TAATAACCTTGAGCACAAAGCTCAAGCAACAATGCCTAGCCCCTGAGTTCAAGCCCTAGGACCAGTAAAAAAGAAAAGAAAAAGAAAAAATAAGAAAGAAAGAAAGAAAGGAAGGAAGGAAGGAAGAAAGAAAGAAAGGAAGGAAGGAAGGAAAAAGAAAGGAGAAGTCCTTCAATCTAGACCCAGACTTAGTCTGGTATCAGGTTGTAACCTAAACAGTAGCAGTGCTTTCTACCAGAGCTGCAAGACATCTTCCCACCCTGTGGGATGACTATAAGAATTGAATGGAGACTGGGTGTCAGTGGCTCATGCCTAGGTACTAAGGAGGCTGAGGTCTGAGGATCATGGCAGCCCAGGCAGGAAAGGCCATGAGACTCGTCTCCAATTAACCACCAGGAAGCCAGAAAGGGCATTGAGGCTCAAGTGGTACAGCGCTAGCCTTGAGCACAAAGAGACTTAGAGTCAGTGCCTAGGCCCTGAGTTCAAGCCCCAGGACCAGACCAAAAAGAAAGGAAAAAAGAAAGGAATCAGACTGATCCAAACCAAGAACACTCATCAGACACTGGCTTGATGTCTGATATGGATAGGGGTCTGAGCATAAATACTAGCATCTTCTTTTCTGTCCTGTTTGACTAAACCCAGCCAAGACAAAAAAAAAAAAAAATCATGCTAGCTTTCCTTCTTCGGTGGTGCTTTCTAGAATTGGGATTGCCCTGGATCCAAAGGTGTCTCTCTTATTCCCCTCTCCCCAGGAAGCCCAAGGACCTGTCCTCTCCTGGAACCATAATAACCTCTCATCTCTGGTCCTGCCAGTTCACTGTTTCTCTAACCCCTAACCCTTCAGAACTGCCCTTTCCTGTGTTCTTCCATCCCTCATACTCTGCCCTTCCATTCACGCCCCCCCAGCCTACAACCCCCTCTCCCCCCGCCTCCCCGCACTGTGGTCAGCCTCCGGCTTGACTCTTACCTGTGCCAAGGGGACTAAGACAGTGGGCACGTGGGCTCAATTGGGTCCCATCTGTGGAGAGAAGAGAGGTCGAGTAAAGGGACTGCAGAGATAGGGCAGGAAAGTGGTCAGGGAGGAGAGAGGCTCACCAGGCAGGCTCCCTACCACTCCATGCTGGCTGAGAGGAACCCCCAGCTCCCTTTTCCTTGGCCAACTACTGAGTGACTCAGGTCCTGGACAAAGAACCTAAGGAGGCCCCAGCTCACCCACCACTGCCCTCAGCCCTCCCTGATGTGGTCAGATACAATCTTCCTTGGGCAGCCAAACCAGGCTGCGATAGCCTGAAGGGAAAGAAGCAGGTGGGGAGGGGAGGTGGGGCCAGAAGTGAGAGCCCAAGGCTGGGGAGGCCAGGAGGGAGCTGGGGAGAGCAGGCTTGGAGAAGGGTGAGAAAGAAAAGAGCAGAAAGGAATGGAGAAATTTCTAATGAGGAAGGGCTGGGTCACAGCCTGGAGGTCAGGCTAGATCTGGTAGGAACTGTAAAGTGGCCAGGAGATTGGGGGCCCGAGGACCCCATGATTAGAACCCCCTTGCTTCCAACTCCTCCTTATGTGTCCTGCTGTCTCTAGTAGCCCAAGAGAAGAAACCCACTCCGCCTCAGGACTCTTCCTCTGATAACCTGAGCTAAAAACAAATCTTCCCTTTTAAAAAACAGCCACCTTTCTCTGCTTCCTAAACATAAAACTCTGGCTGGCGCTCATCACATTCCACTCAGAACCCACTGAACTTCAGTATGGCCTCAGGCTGGTCATCCACAGCAAGGCCTGGGGTGAGGGTAGGGAGTGTGCGTGTTGGGGGCGGGGAGAGATAGCAAGGAGCACTAGGAGTTAAGTCTTGAGGCCACCTGTCCACAGAGGACACATCCTGCCATCCCAAATCAGAGCCAAAGCACAGGAGGCCAGGAAGAAGCTGGAGGGCCACCTGGAGGGGACATGTCATTTAGTGGACACACAGGGAGTCCTCGGGACACACCTGGGGACAGAAGGCATCATTTCTAAAGGACAAGCAGCAGACACTGTTCTGTAACCTTGTGCTTCAGGACCCTGAAGCTGTTTCTCTTCCAAAAGCTCAGGAAAGAGAAATTTCTATAAACAGGCCCCACATCAAGAGGGCTTAGTTGCAAGCACTGGGGGACAGCCCCCTGTTCCACCACTGATGGTTTCTAAACACTAGTACCCCAAGCTTCAGTTGGTGAAATTCAGTAGAGACAAGTCTGTCCATTCTGCTCATAATCCAAGGTCAGCCCCCAGTGGATCCTCACATGACCCCTCCCGACCACTAGTCTCCTCACTTCCGGTGCTTCTGTCTGTGACCACCTCAACACCAAATCAGTCACAGTCTCCGTGACATCCTTTGTCAGTCAACCCCATCTGACACTGCACATGGCAGACCCTGTAAACCAAACACAAGATATGGCAAGATCTGTGAGCCCCAAGAACCCTCAACACCAGAGGAGGATTCCCCTTCCTCGGGATGCTGTAACCCTGCTTGTCTTATGATTGCTTCTTTCTTCAGTGGGACCAGGTCCCCCAAAAAGAAGTTTCTGGAGCTGGTTCCAGATGCACTCCCAGTGACCGTGTCATGCCTCTATTCCTCTGCCTCCTGGGAATTCTCTCCCACCTCCTCTCAGTCCCTGCCCAAGGGTTGGTCAACAGCGTTCATGCTTGGGAACACAGCCAGGGCCTTTATGCCTGGCTCTTCTGGTAACCACAGAGTCTGGACACCATGAACCCTCTGGAGAGGAGGAACTTTAATGACTCTGAACTCTATGGTAATTTGTTATCAGGTCCCAAAGGGATGTGTAGTGGTGATGATCTGGGTCTAACCTGTTCAGATGTACACATACGCGCGTGTGTGTATATGTCCACGAAGATGCTACTTCCAAAAGTACTTCCTATAAAAACTTGGCTTCTCCTCCTTCCCCTGGATGTGTGCTGAGGATGGTGGAGTTGAGAAGAGCCCAAAGCAGTCAGAGACTTGGGAACAGCTTTCTTTGTACTTCCCAGGTAAAAGGAAGCAGAAAGGTATTTATTTATTTCCTGGCACCCAGTCAATGGCTGAACGGAAACAGTGGCCATGTTGCATGCATGTGGGGACACCTCTTCTCATCAACCCTCCCTTCCCCTCCCCCGTGTCTTTCAGAGAGCTGGTAACCACTAATTTAGGGTTAAACCTAAATACAATGAATAGCACATGGACCCCAAGGAACTGAGAATACTGTCCAAGGCTGGAAACCTTCTCCACACAGCTCTCCCTCTCTCTCTCTCTCTTTTTGCAAGACTGGGAAAACTCTCCTTGGAATCCTGGTTGTCTGTATTTCTACCTACTTTAGAAGCAACTCCAAAGACTTCAGAAGTAACTTATTCAAGTCATCTTCCTAAACCACAGCAATTAATTTCACCCAGAACCAAAGGCCTTGGGAAACCTGCCCCATGGTTTCACCTCAAGCCCATAAAAACCAAAAGGCTAGTTACAAACACCACACCTCCAGCTCTGAGCCCCCAGGCCAAGCCAGGTTCCAATGCCCCTCCATGATTGCCTCAGGCCCCAGCTTGGGTCTTATCTGCCCAACAGGTGTGGGTCCCCCTCCCCCAGAAGGGGACTGGAAATCCGAGTCCTGCAGGCTGCTTGCTGTTCTGGTGTCTGCAGGCTGTGTGTTGGGGGAAAAGGCTTGCCAGGAGCTCTGCCATCCAGACTCTCCTAAGACCCTGGATGTCTTATAGTGGCTGTTCCCACTCCCTGCTTTCTTGACAACTACCTAGAAAGGAAGTCACAGGAAAGCCAGGCCCCATTTGCAGGGAGGGGAGGGAGAATCAAGAGACCAGGGTCTCAGGTTCAAGGCTGACCCCCTTCATGTCCTGGGTTTCAGCATCTGATCCTCAACCTCTCTGACTCAAGTGGGACAACGCTTGACTTCCCTGGCAAAGGCGACATGGCCCCAAGGAGATGGAAGAATAAGCAAGCAAACGGGTAAAGGAATGTTGTGGTCACCAGGCCTCGAAGGCCTGTGAAGGCTGAGCATTAAGAAACAGATCTCCTTCCAGATGTTGAGGTTACACCTGGAAGAGTGTGTGAAGATGATAAGGGCTGATAGGGCATGAGGGCTCATTCAGACCAACGCTCACACTTGGCAGAGGAAGAAAGAGAAGAGAAGGTACTCAGTCACCAGACACCCAGCAAGCTAGAGGTGCAGCCAGACCAGGCCAAGCACTGGATCCCGAGTCCTGCCACAGAAGCCACGGAGCTGGGGTCTGACAGGTTATAAAACAAACACTCTTCCTCAAAAATAACTAAATAACGTGCTGGGAATGTAGCTTAGTGGTAGAGTGCTTGCCTAGCATGCATGAAGCCCTGGGTTCGATTCCTCAGTTCCACATAAACAGAAAAAACCAGAAGTGGTACTGTGGCTCAAGTGGTAGAGTGCTAGCCTTGAGCATAGAGAGGCTCAGGGACAGAGTCCAGGCTCTGAGTTCAAGCCCTAGGACTGGTCAAAAAGAAAATAAATAAAAAATAACTAACAAAAGAGGATCTGGAGGTGAGGGTCAAGTGGTAGAGTGTCTGCCTTAGCAAGTTTAAAGCCCTGAGATCCATCCCCCATACACCTTAAAAGGGGGAAAATTCAAAGAGCCCCTAAAAGTAGAAGAGAAAATGTAAATTTCTCACTACCTTTTTTAACTTCTGTCCCTCTTCTCAGAAATTCTCTATAGTGTCATCTTCTTGCTCAAGACTTATCCAGAATGCAGCGGGGTTGACGGTGGTCTAGAATCTCCTGACACCTGAAGTGAAGCTGATCACCAGCAGTGAGGGAAGCTCTCACAAAGGGTTTGCAACTTCTGATCCAGGCTTTGTGGTCAGGCAGGGAGAATCAGAAACACCAACTTGGTCAAGCCTCAGCTGGTCTTACCTACAATAGAAACCTGAGTATCTGCTAGAGCTGGGTGTTCTCAGCTCACACCTGTAACCCTAGCTCCTCAGGAGGCTGAGATCTGAAGATTTCAGTTCAAAGTCAGCCCCAGCAGAAAAGCCTGTGAGACTCTTATTTCCAATGAATCAGCAAAAAGCCAGAAGTGAAGGTGTGGCTCAAGTGGTAGAGCACCACCCTTGAGTGAAAAAACTACAATGGGACAGTGGCCAGGCCCTGAGTTCAAGCCATGTGAAGGTGCGTGCATGTGCGCATGTGTGTGTATGCACACACACACACACACACACACACACACACACATCTATTGGAAGAGGATGACCAGCTGGGGTCAGCCATGTCCCATGCCTAATATGAAGGACCCAGCACCTGGAGGTTCTTCTTTACCCTTCATAGCTGGTGATCACTGCCATCTGCTTGCTGAACTTGAAGCCTCCCTTTGGCATTAGCAGGTCAGTGTCTGCTCCTCCACCACAGAGGAATGAACCTCCAGCCCCATTTCTTCTCGGCCACCTCTGCCAAACCACAGCATCACCCTTTTCCTTCATTTGCTAAATGCCCTTCCTTTGCTAACTTACCCAATCCTCCTGACCACCCCATGCAGAGGTTACTGTTTTATCCCCATTATACAGACAAGTAGACTGAGACCTGTAGCATTAAGGAATTGTCTGAGATCATATGACACAGTTTGGCTCCAGAATCCACACCTGACACAGCTCCTCTACTCTCCCTGTCCCTGCCCTTGCTGGCTAACATAGATGGCAAAGCTTTGAAACCAGCAGCAACTCTCAGCTCTGTGCAAGCAGAAAAGTCCATAAAGACAGCCCCCCAGGGTCACTTACAGAAACTGTTAGCTTAGTTAATTAAAAAAAAAAGTATAGACAGGCACTGGTGGCTCATGCCTATAATCCTAGCTACTCAGGAGGCTGAGATCTGAGGATCACAGTTCAAAGCCAGCTCAGGCAGGAAAGTCCAAAAGCCTCTTATTTCCAATTAAGAGTCAAAAAAATCTGGAAGTAGAGAGGTGGCTCAAAAGTGGTAGAGTGCTAGCTTTGAGCACAAAAGTGCAGAAACAGCACACCAAGGCCCTGAGTTCAAGCCCCAGGACTGGCACGCATGCACATGGGCACACACACACAAACCAAGCATGCACTGAGGCTTTGTGCTGGGCATGGAGCTGTCCACAAGCCAGGGTCTCAGAGGAAGAGGAGGAGCTCCATTTCCCTGTAGTACCCTGCCCCAGTCAGACCTTTCACTAGAGGTCAACTCCCTGGCCAACCCTCTAGCATCCTCAAACACACCGGGCAAGGTTCTCCTGGAGGCAGAGTGGCCAGCTGCCAGTAAAGACAGAGACTCAGAGGTCTTGCCTGTGGATTGGAGGCCCCCTGCAGCCTCAGCAGCTGGGCAGCAAGAGAGCAGAAGGCTGGAAATGCCCTCCTGCCTCTACAGTAAATATGCCCCTTTCCCTGCCACCTCTGGCCTGCTGGGGCCCTGTGGCAGCTATTTTTAACTCCTGACACCTGGGTATTTTGTAGCCACAGGATGTCAGGTTTGGAGTCTCTTTCTGGGAATCCCACATACGGCTGTTGTAAACATCCCCTACGCAGTGGAGGCCTGAGTTGGAGCCAGTACCCCCCCCCAACACACACACACACACACACACACACGTATACACACACACTTCTGCCTTTTGAGATGACTCAAACAGGAAGTAGGCGTAACCAGGGCAACCAGTGGTGGCTCCCTGGGGGAGGTGGGAAAGCATCCCCTACCCCAGATCTTCTGCTGTAGACTTCAGGATGGAAAGCTGGCTGGACCCTGGATGCATGCCCTGGGCTATTTATTCTTGATTACACGTGGCTAAGGTTCATGGGCCAAAGAGAGAGCTTGGCTGTCATCTAGCAAAGAAAAACAGGGATTCTGCAGGCTTTACCACCTCTTGGGGCCTCTCTGGCCACCCCTCGGCCGCTGTGGAGGGAGGGCAAAGCTACTTCCTCTGGAGGCAGCCTGGCATGCCTGTATCCACTTCCTACCCCCAAGGCCTCTCTTACAACTAACTCAGTTCAGTTCTTCACCTTCCTGACCACCCAGGGAATTCCTCCGCAGTCCCGACTGCCTTCAGATTTGTAACCACTCACATTCACTCTCAACTCCTCTGTTCCAGTACCTCTGATCGCTCAGATAGGAAATTCACCATGAAGCCTAACCACGATCTTTCCTATCATAAGGAAAACACCCTGAGCAGGGCAAGATTTGAAAACCCAAATCTTGAGAATAACTATTTTAGGCTACGAGCATCTGCTGCCCTCTCTTCTCTTTCTCCAGCCTTCTAGCACCCCACTTCGACCAGCAGCTCCCCCTTAAACAGACAGTGAGAGTCAGTCTTTCTCAAGTGCTTGCCCCAACAGGAAGCAGTCCCGCCCAGGGAGACTGGGGCTGCTCCTTCTCCCCTTGGAGTTGTCACATGCATTCCCCATGCTCTCCTGATTGGGCCTCTTCTTCCAGGCTCCACCTCCCTGGGTACCCCACTCCCAACTTGCCTGGGTCCAAGCTGCTTGTAGGCCTGAAGATGTACCTTTTTTGGCTCCTCTAGCCTGTGCCAGCAAAGGCTTCTCAGCCCATTCCCAAGAATGCAAGGGAAACTTCTAAACTATATCACAAACTATAAAGTTATTCTAAGTATTAGTTAATGATATTAGTAAAGGACCTAGAAGCATATGTTAATGCAGGTAGTATGCTGACTATGGCACTGTTTCCATAGAACCATCTCACAACATCCTCATAGTAGCCTGATTGGGTAGATGCTATTACCTCCATTGTACAAAACAGGAAACTGAGGATTAGATTAACAAATTGCAGCTGGGTACCTATTGCAGCTTATGACTGTAATCTAGTTACTCAGGAGGCTGAGATACAAGGAGCACAGTTCAAAGCCAGCCTGGGCAGGAAAGAAAGACTCTTATCTTCAATTAACCAGCAAAAGGCCAGAGGTGGAGCTAAGGCTTAACCAGTAGATGTCCAGCCTTGATCTAGAGGCTCTGAGTACAACATAAATAAAATAAAGTTGCAGAGGGCTGGCAGGGTAGGTCCATAGTACAACACTTGTCTGACATACATGAGCCACTGGGTTCCATTCCTAGTACTGCAAAAATAATATAACGATAATTTTTAATAGAAATTTCTGGGCACACTGACTCATACCTGTAATCCTAGCTACTCAAGAGGCTGAGATCTGAGGACTGTGGTTCGAAGCCAGCCCAGGCAGAAAAATGAGACCCTTATCTCTAATTAAGCACACAAAACATATATAAATAAATTAAATTAAAGCCAGAAGTGGAGCTTTGGCTCAAGTGGTAGAGAACTAGACTTGAAAAATAAAATAAAAGCTCAGAGTGAGCACTCAGGTCCTGAGTTCAAGCCCAGGACCAGTGTACAAGTGCATGCACACGTGCACACACACACACACACTGACAAACACATACACACACAAACACACAACAGAAAAGTCCGTAGATCACAGGGACAGATGGACCTCTGGAACTTGTAACCAGTGTGTTGGCAGGAACAGCTAGCTCAGCTAGTAGTAGGTAGAGAGGTGAGGCCACCAGGAGCCACGAGAGACAGGGCAGTCCGAGGATGTGACTCCCAGAATCAGTGTCCCCCCACAAGGCCTACTGTGTTCCCGCCAATACATATCAACAATAGCAAAAATAAAAACAGAGTTCGTCGTCTCTGCCTGTGTCCCTCACATGCCTTTTGTCACTGGGAGACCTCCATTCTTCCCCTCTCCTCTTACATTTTCTGGGCTTCTTCAATGTGCATTTTCCATTGTGTTGTGTTTCCTGTACGCTGCCTCCAGCAGGGTAGAACTAAACTGCAGACCTCCCAGGGCTGCCTTAGAAGAGGCCCTTGCTGAGTGAGGACTCTGGAAACTGTCAGGCCCTGTAGAAAATTGGAGTTGCATAACCAGAACAAATCACTGGTCCAAGTGGTATTCAGGAATGAATTTCCTAGGAAAGAGATGGCCTCTCCTTCTCTCCCAAGCATCACCCCGGTGCGGGCCTTGTACAGGTAGGAGTGGAGACATCTACCAGGGCAAAGGGAAGTAAGTCCCTCCCTTCAGAGCAGGCTCTTGGGGGCTACAAATGCAGTCAGACAGCCACTGGTTACCCCTGGCAGAGGCTACTGTTCCCTGGCCTGGGGGGTGGGAGGGAATATCCTCAGTACAAACCAATCAAACTGGCATCTGGATATGAGTCTTTGAATAGCAACAAGCTAGGAATGCTGGCACTCTCTGAGACACCACATGAATATTAATATAAATACTCCCAGAGGTCCCCAATCCATCCTGCCTTACCCCTTTTGCTTTTTATTTTTGGCAGATGGCAGTTTATTGGACGGCTTCTCTAGGTGACTTGATTCCCTTCCATAGCCAGCACTACCGCCTTTACACCTAAGTCAACAGATTCTTCCAGATCACAAATTAGCCAGGATACTAACACAGCCTTCATGGAATTCCACAGGGTCAACATGGAATTCAACATGGCCCAGCATACTGATTTAAACAAAGCAACTGTAAGGACAATTTCTGGCCAATCAGGGACTGGAAGAGATAAACGTTTTCTACCTTTAAAGGTAGAGACCACTGAGTCGGGGGGGGGGGGGAGCGTAAGTGTAGTGTAATCTCATTTTGGTTAAACTTAAAGAAAAAAAAGGTTGTGCGCCAGAAGCCTATACTTATAATCATAGCCACCCAGGAGGCTGAGGACCTCAATTCAAAAGCCAGTCTGGGCAAGAAATTCCGTGAGACTTATCTTCAATTAACTACCAGAAAACTGGAAGTGGCACTGTGGCTCAAGTGGTAGAGCGCCAGCCTTGAATGCAAAAGCTCAGGGGCAGCACACAGGCCCTAAGTTCAAGCCCCATGACCAGGAAAGAAATTAAAACAAACAAACAAAAAAACAAAAACAGCAAGTGAAGAGGTGCCCCTAGCAGTGATCTCTCTGACTGCAGTCAGTCTTCCTTCCCTCCCTTCTTCCCTCCTTCCCTCCCTCTTTGCCTTCCTTCCTCCCTCTCTTTCTCTCTTTCTTGGGCCTGGGTGCTGTCCCTGAGCTTTTTCACTCAAGGCTGGCGCTCGATCACTAGAGCTGCAGCTCCACTTCTGGCTTTTTGGTAATTAATTAGCAATAAGTCTCATGGACTTTCCTGCCTGGGTTGGCTTTGAACCCCAAGCTTCATGTCTCATAAGTAGCTAGGATTATAGGCATCAGCCACCAGCACCTGGCTTTGCTTTATTTATTTAAAACACACACACACACACACACACACACACTTTCTGCTAATCTGGTTCTCTCCTGCATCCAAAGTGCCTCTGCTCTGAGGTAGCATACACCTGCACAACTGTACACACATAGATGGTGCCGCTCATGGGGGTAAAGTCAAGATGTCACAGAAGGTTCTCATGAAAGCTAGGTATGGGCTTTCATGGCCCCCCACATGTTCTTGGACCCCAGAATCTCTGAGGGTGCATGTTATCTACAACCCAGACTCCTCTGCCTCTACTGAATCAGGCTGAGGGCCTAGCCCAGGCTAGGCATAAAGTCAGGCCTTACTTAATGAATGCCTGTGGGCTGAATAATGATCTCTTCCTGAAAGCAATGCCTCATGTCTCTTCCAGGGCCTCTGTGCTGGGAATACACACCGCTGACATCACTGACCAGCCCACCCCTCCTCAGCTTCTCCATCCTGTCAAAAGCTGCCAGGGAGGGGCTAAAGAAAAGGTCACAGAACAGATGCTGGCAAGGTATCCCACATCTGGGCCATGGAAGCAGCCTGTCCCAGCCCCTCCCAGGGCTGGCAGGGCAATCCTTCCCCGGAGCCAGTAGGCTTCGAGCCCTGGGGTCCCCCCTCACCCTGCCATACTGGGGAGGGAGTGAACAAGAGAAGCAGGGGTCCACCCTGTGCCTTCTGGCTATAGACTCGTGCTGTTCCCAGTCTTCATGGGTGGAGGAATCCGGAGCAGGGAATTTGGCCTGGTTTTTCCTGTGAACTGGGGCTGGGCCCAGTTTCTGTTCCTCATGTCTCCAACATTCTCTCTCCCTGACCTTCAAAAGTATGAACAATAACACCAATAATAAGGATGAGTATTCAGTGTGTACTCTCCTACCAGGCGTGGAGATAACTTTACTCTCGTTATCTCCCAAAGTGACTTCAGAGCAACGTCAAGAGATTGGAACTGTAATTGTTCTCTCTTTCTAGATAGAAAAAGGAAACTGAGGCCCAAGGACACATTTTAGCTGTTTGCAAAAGTCTCTCGGTCCCTCTGTCTCAATCTGTCTCAGTCTGTCTCTCTCTCTCTCTCTTTCTCTGGTGCAGGGACTTGATCTCAGAACCTCATATCCTGACGACTTTTTCACTCAAGGATGGTGCTCTACTACTTACTTGAGCCATATCTCCCCTTCCGGTTTCTTGCTAGTTACCTGGAGATAAGAGTCTCACAGACTTTTCTGCCAGGACTGGGTTTGAACCCTGATTCTCAGATCCCAGCCTCCTGAGTAGCTAGGATTACAGGTATGAGCCACCAAGCTCCAGATCTCTTTCTCTTATAGGAAGGGCCTCCTGCCAGGTTTTGCAAATGAGCAGTGTGGGTGTCGGAGGCGAGATGTCACATCTGTGAGGTGTTTTAAGATCCACGGCGTGTTTACACCCCAAAATGAGAAAACAAAAAGGAAATTTTAAAAAAAGAAAAGCCCTAGAAAAGATTGCACAAGGCTTCCTAGCCAGACAGCTGGGACTCAAACCTAGGTCTTCCATCTCATCGCATAACCTCGTGCTGGCCTAACACTCAGGCCCAGGGGCCTGGAAGAGACAGTCATACCACCTTTCATTCTGGATCCCTGGGGTCCCAGCCCTGCGCAGCCCCAGGCTGTGGGATGGGTGGGCTGACCCTACTTAGTGGCAGCACCAGCACTCCACGGTGACTCACTCACTGCCTGGACCCAGGGGAAGCACAGCCCTGCTGGCGGCTTGCCCCGCCTCCAGCACTCCGCCTCCACATTTGCTAACCGAAACCCCGGCTGCTGCTATTTTTAACCCTCCAGCTCCCCTCTAGCCTGGGGCTCCCCCTTCACCCCTACCCCATCCCCAGCACTAACCTGGTGCCACCCGTCTGTCATTCTGAGAGCAGTCTATATAACCTGAACGGCTGGGAAGGCACAGCGGATGCCCCAGACATGCAAGTTTGTTGGGGGGGGGGGGGGGGTAACGCAAAACAAGACGGTTACAAACCAATCTCCGAATTTCCCCACCTCGGATTCTTTCCAAACCTGTACCTCTTGGCCCACCCTGCCCCACTCAGCCATCCTGCAGGGTAGGGGTGAAAGAAGGGGGGTGCTGGGGAGAAGGGATCAGGATTACCTAGACCAGAGAAATCCTACTGGAGTGGAGCTGGGTTGAGGGGGCATTCATCAGGGAGCTGAATGCAATCCCTGCTTGTGGGGCTAGTCCTATAAACCTAGATTTCTTTTTTCTTTTCTGGTTCTGGTCCTGGAGCTTGAACTCAGGGCATGAGCACTGTCCCTTGGCTTTTGCATTTAAGGCTGGTGCTCTACCACTTAAGCCACAGTTCTGCTTCTGGCTTCTTGCAAGTTACTTGGAGATACGAGACAAACTTTTCTGCCCTGGCTGGCTTCCATGCTTGATCCTCAGATCCCATCCTCTTGAGTAGCAAGAATTACAGGCATGAGCTATCAGACACCCTGGCATAGGCCTAATGTTTCTAACCATCATCCTTTCCCATTCTTTCAGACACCTTGTAGAGACACCTGGAGACAGGGTAGAGGCAATGAGGGTAGCCCTTCTGGAAAAGTTTGCTGCTCAAGCAGGCAAGGTGATCCAGAGTCCAGAGGACACAAGGCCCAAGGGAACCCCTGGCAGGGGGCAAGGGGAGGGAGGAAACTGACCTCCTTACTTCCTTGGAGGATCCTCGAATCTTCTGATCTCTAAGGGAAGCCACACACCTTCCTGTGTTGGGCCCAGAGAAAGTTGCCAGGGAGGGGAGGGTAAGGTGAGAATCTGAAGGGCAGGAATGTTAAATGCAAACTACAGATACCCCTGTGAGCCCCTTGACAGAGGGTGAGGGGCGGGGCTGCAGGTGGACCTAAGGGGGCTTTTCCTTCCAATCGATGTTGAGCAGGTGGCTAAGCCAAACGCTCTGCCCTCTGATCTCAAAGATGTATCCAGTCTGGGGAACAGACGCCAAAACCCAGGAGCAGCAGCTCTATAGAGCCCAGTGAAAGAGCTATCTGAGCCCAGGTCTTCTCCATGCCCTTGCCCATCCTGGGCCCTGCAGCTTTGATCTTCACTTGAGCTCTCTTCACTCTGGCCACCCAACCTAGCTCTTGAATCTGGGTTCTCCCAAAGCCCAGATCCTCTGTGAAGCTTTGACCCCTCATCTTCCTGGTGATCCCTGATCCAGGAAAATAAATCCCAATGGTCATGGAGCTAACCAGGCTAGACCCTAAAGGGAGGGTTTGGCACAAGAGTTGTCCTGGCCAGAAGATGGGAGGGAATAAGATAAGAGGAATGTAAAAGCAAGACGGGTCAGGAATGGGTGGTGCTTGGGAGCGCTGGGAAGAGATGCTGTCTCCTTTCCAAAATTCAGTATGACAACCAGGCACCTAAGCAATGCATTAACCTGAATTCTGGCCCCGGCCGGCTTCCCCTGCCTCTTTCCTCCCTCTCCGGGGCTGTTTGAGGATAGGAGATTGTGCCTGGCAACCCAGATCTAATCCTCAGCCAATGCTCTCAATCCAAATCTCTCACCTGGATCCAGATTGCTCCCGTGCCTGGCTCAGTAGGCGCTTTGGGCTTATTTCCAGTCCAGGGAGGTGAGAGAAAGTGCCAATGTCACCTTCTTAGACAGTTCTCCCATAGTCACCCGGCCTAAGGAAGTCCCACCTTATTTGTGTTGTTGTTATTACTGTACGGGGTTCATTTCCTTTGTAGGTCTTATCACAATGCATTACCAGGCAACACAGACTCATTCCTTTACTTGCTTACTTGTTCCTGTTTGTCTCCTCCACAAGAGTAGAAGTTTCTTGAGGTCAGAGGTGCCTGTGTGTTCACTGTGCATCTGTGCCCATATCTGGCACACAGCAAGGTTCAGCAAGCATCTAATGAATGGGTGATCTGCTGAATGGATGACTTAGTAAATGAAGTTCCCTACCTGTCAACATGGACCTTTGAGGACTGGTATGCAACCATCTCAAAATTTCCTCTCATGAGGAGAAGAAGGTCATTATAAGAACAAGGTGCCGGGGCTGGGAAGGTGGCTCAGTGGTAGAGCGCTTGCCTTGTATGCTTGAGGCCCTGGGTTCAATTCCTCAGCACCACATAAGCACAAAGAAAAAAGCCGGAAGTGGTGTGTGGCTCCAGTGGTAGAGCACTAGCCTTGAGCTGAAGAGCTGAGGGACAGCACCCAGGCCCAGAGTTCAGGCTCCACGACCGGACTCAAAAAAAAAAAGAACAAGGTGCCTAGCTCCAGTGGCTCATGCTACTGAGGAAGCTGAGATCTGAAGATCAAGCCAGCCTGGACAGAAAAATCCATGAGACTGTTTCTTGCCATCACCTAACCACCAAAATGCCGTAAGTAAAGATTTGGCTCAAGTGGTAGAGTGCCAGCCTTAAGGTAAAAAGTTAAGGGAGAAAGCCCAGGCACTGAGTTCAATCCTCAGTATTGGCACCAAATAAAATAATAAATACAAGTAATAAAGTCAAGAAAATTGGGACCCCAGAGGAAGTCAGGCCTCTGTCTGACATGTATACCAGTCTCATCTGGTTCTCTTCATCACACTGAGTACGGATGTGTGGCATAGGCACCCACAGGATGCTCTGGTGAGCTTGAAATGCAGGATAGATTTTGGAGGGCTTGGGTCTTGGTTCTTCCTCTTGCCAGTCCTAGGGCTTGAACTCAGGGCCTGGGAGCTGTCCCTGAGCTTCTTTGGCTCAAAGCTAGCACTCTACCACTTGAGCCACAGTGCCACTTCTGACTTTTTTTTTGAATAGTTTATTGAAGATAAAAAGTTTTACAACTTTTCTGTCCAGTCTGGCTTTGAACTGCAATCCTCAGATCTTAGCCTCCTGAGCAGCTAGGATTACAGGCATGAGCCATCAGTCATCATAATCTGGACTACATGTTAAAATCCAGAGTCCTGCCATGTGCCCAGAGCTCATACTTGAAATCCTAACTACTCAGGAGGCTGAGATCTGAGGGGCATGGTTTAAAAAACCTAGGAAAAATACCCTCATTTCCAATTAACTAGTAAAATGCTGCAGTGGAGGCGTGGCTCAAGTTGCAGAGCACCAGTCTTGAGCAAAATAGCTAAGCAAGAAACCAAAGCCCTAAGTTCAAGTACCACACACACACACACACACACACACACACACATTAAGACTCCTGGAACTCCATACTACAGCTTCTGACAGGTAATCCAGAAAAGGGCCTAATGATTTTTAAATACATTCCCCACTGACTCTGAATCAAATGATCTAAGGACTGACACTTAAGAACCATGGATGACATAGTGTTTTGCAAGCCAACATCTGGACTTCTATTTTTTTTTAAAGCCATTGCTAGTCAGGCACCAGTGGCTCATACCTCAACTCCTAGCTATTCAGGAGGCTGAGATCTGAGAGTCAGAATTCAAACCCAGTCCAAGCAGAGAACTTTGTGAGACTCTATCTCCAATTAACCACCAAAAAGCTAAAAGTAGAGCTATGACTCAACTGATAGAGAGCCAGCCAGCCTTGAGCAAAAAAACTCAGGGACTGTGTCCAGGCCCTGAGTTTAAACCATAGTACTGGCATGCACACACATGCGCGCACACATACACACACACACACACACACACACACGAAATGATGTTGGGAAAGACAGAGAAGGATGGAAGAGATGACATTGATCAAGATACATTTACTTGTAAACTGTTATATTGAACTGAAACCTCTTTGCCCAACTACTTAATAAAAAAACCATTGCTACACAGGTATACAACCCTTCAAAACCTGTCCATACACTCCACACAGAGCCATCCACTGCAGCTGACACGCATCTGTATTATATGTGGTCATGCTCAGAAAACACCCAACAAGGAGCCACCACATGGAGGACAGATTGCCAGGGAACCACCACCCAGATACAACACAGCTTAGTGCAAACATACAGACCGCCCCCTCCCCCAACACATCCAGGGCCCACACACACCTCACACAGAGAACACATGCAACAGACATTATCCTGAATTTACTTTGTCCCGGGAAATGGGCTGAAGAAAGCATTTCTTCCACCTCTGCCACCCTTACCTCTCTTCCCCTTGCCCCAGGCAACATAGTGCCCAATGTTTCATATGGCCAGAGGGGCACATAAGAAAGATGGGATGAGGGGAGCAGAGGCTGAGGTCAACAACTTAAACTCCAGCACCCCCCTCCCTCCTTCCATGCCTGGAAGATCCCAGAAGGCCTATACATAGCCCCCAGGTTAATACCCATTCAGGCCACTCACCTAGTTTCCCAGGCCCTGGTCCTGCAGAACCCAAAGGTTTAGGGGGTAGTGAGATCTAGGAATTCCTCTAAGGAAAGAGCTGTCTGTAGGGTAGGGCCTTCCTACTGCCCTAAGACCTAAGACCCCCCCAGGGATGGTTACCACAGAAACAAGGGAAAATATTATAAGGAAACACAATACCCGGCAGGATCACCTGCTGACCGAGTTTCCTGTGGTGTTGCCCACCCCCACCTCATGGCTCTCACAGCCTCCTTCTCCAGCCTCAGCCAGGGACTCCTGGCCATGCCTTCCTTCCTGCCTCCTCAGAGCAGGAGAAGCAAGCAGCCTCAAGGAGAAACACTCCCCAGTAGTCACAAATAACATCAGGGATTGCCCAGAGCTGACCCCCCCCAATCCCTACCAAGTCCCCCACCACAGGAAATCAAAGCTTCCTGCCCCAAAGGAAGTGCCCCATCTAGTGAACAAATCCAAAATACACAAACTCACAATCCCAGGAGCCTGAGACTCCAAGGGGACAGGCCCTACCCAAGCCCCAGGCCTGCCTCAAGCAACACCCGAATATACTCCACTGTGGGCCCCAACCACATCTGACTACGGATGGACCAGGACCAGGAGAATGGGCACTGGCAGGGGCAGAGGGCCTGTTGCATCCATTCCTTGGCTGAGTGACCCTGAGCCTTGCATAAGCTCATCTTCTCTAAGGACTCTGCCAACTTCAAAGCTACCAGCCCTCAAGAAAAGGCCAGGAGAAAGAGGACAAGGGGAAGATAGGGCTATGAAGACTTCTATTTGGTTACCCACATACCCACAGCAGTAAGAGGATCCTCAATCCTCATCCTATCCCACAAGAGCTTCTCACTTGCCCAAGGATTTTTATATTAGGATCCAGAAAGCTCTAAGTCTCTGGCCCAAAAGCCACCAAGTACTAAAGCTCTAAGGCAAGTTGAAGGGGACACATCGTAGCCCTCACACTGGACTCATCTCTTTGTGGCTAGTCCCTCCTCCTCTGTGCTTTGAGACATAAACTAGGAATTTTCTCCCCATTTTAGAGATGAAGAAACAGAGTCATAAAGTGGAGGCAACCAGCTAGAAATGCAACCTTCCCTGCCTCAGGATCCCAGGACAAGCTGCTGGTAGCTATGGAAACGATTATCCAATGGGTTGAGCTAAGGGCTCCACAGGCCATTGACATGTCCCTTCCCACCACCGCCCAGCCCCTCTCCAGGTGCAATACCAAGAGGCAACTCTGAGCTAGATTCTGCCCCTGGCTTGGCTAGACAGAGGGACTAAAGCCAGCTGACAAGTCTCAGTGGGTCCAGGATTTGATCCTGTCTTAGTTCACTTGGCGAACACAATGAAACTGCTGTATGCCTCAGTTTCCCTTTAGCAGTGACAGCAGAGAAGAAAATAACCTAATAGTTAAGGATGGGAGGGTGTAAGGAAATAGTGCAGGGAGGGAGGAGAGGAAGGTGCTGAGCAATTAGGAGTGAAGGCACAGGTTGCAGAAATTGGAGAAGAAGCTGGGTGCCAGTGGCTCACACCTGTAATCCTAGCTGCTCAGGAGGCTGAGATCTGGTTTGAAGCCAGCTTGGGAAGGAAAGTCTGTGAAACTCATTTCCAATTAACCAGCAAAAAGCTGTAAGTGGATCTGTGGCTCAAGTGGTAGAGTGCCAGTCTTGAGCAAAAAAGCTAGGGACAGCTTCTAGGCCCTGAGTTCAAGCCCTAGTAACCCCTGCCCTACCTCCCCCCAAAATGGAGAAGGACTTGGGAAGTAGTAAGAGGGTTGGCATGAGAAGGGAAATATGTCTGGCAACCTAACAGTCCCTCCCCTGGAGAGAAAGATGCCATCAGAGTGCCCCATTAGAGGGTAGGAACTTGAGTCATAGTCTTTGAGACCAATGGATAGTAGATTGGGGGAGGGGGAAGAGAACTTGAGGAAGGTCCCCACAGGTCCAGGTGCAAGTCTAAGAAACTGAATGATGGCTGAGTCCAGATGTTGAGTTCCCAAGGGGAGGGGTGGGGGGAAGACAGCCAGCTGAGGACCAGTGCTCCATTCTTATGCTAGAAACTGGCAGGCAGAGCTGGGCCTCCAGCAGATGTTGAATTCGGAGGGTGGGGAGGGCTGGTTAATAGCAAGACCGCCTGTGTCCAGATGCAGGAGGCTTTTGCTTATGCCAGACAGCCAGCAAGGACAAGGAATGAGGAGTGGCAACGGCTGGCTGAGGTCAAACCCAAACAGGCAGGCAGAAGGAGAGGGAAATGCGGGTGCCAGGACAGTGAGTGACTCTCAGGCCCTAGAGAGCTGGATCCAAACCTACAGGCCCTAGAAATGGGTCCTGGAAACCCAGTTTAGCTGCTAGATCGGTCCCCCCAGCAACACCATACCTGGGCCAGGGGTAAAAGGGTGTGTGTGGGAAGGGGGGGGTGCATATCCAGTTCCTCACCCTTCAATACCCCTCCTGAGGGCTGTGCCCGGTCCACATCTCACTCGGGCACAGGTGTCTGTTTACCCTGAAGGGTGGAATAGGGTAAAAGGGGGCGGGGTGGGGGGGCAATGCTAGGCACAATTTCCCAGCCCAGGACCCCTCCAGGACACGACGTTATCCCAATCCGCAGAATCTGAGGAGAACCCAGCTGAGCTCTACGAAATGGGGGCGCTGATGTCCAGCCTCACAACCCCTCAACTCAGTGGGTTCTGTCCTTTGCCCCGGCGCTTCCAAAACCTTCCGCCCGGCAGCACCGCCCTCTTCCCAGGCCACGGCGGCCGTCCCTGCCTCCCGGGTGCCCCCCCCCCGACTTGTCTTCGCTGGGTATAGTGTGGGGGGGGAGGTCGTGATGGAAAGCCCGACCCCAAGCACCGGCGGCCCGGGCCCTCCAACCGCCTCTCTACGGGGCCTGAGGCTGCCCCGGGGCAGGCGGATGTGGGCACCCCGAGAAAGGCCTGAGTCCTGCGGCCCCGGAACCAGCCCGAACTGGGAGCCTGCTAGAACCCCGCAGAGCCGGGCGCAGCGAGTACGATCGCGGGGTGCACCGCGGAATGGGGGCCCCCGCAGAGCCGGCGGGAACCCCCAGCCGGAGCCGGAGCCTGGGCGGGAGACGCTGGGCGCTGCGCGCAGGGCGGGGAGAGGCGGGGTGTTGGGGAGGAGGGGGGGCGCCCAGTACTCACCAGCGCCGGGGTTGTGCATCCAGGGGGCCAGGGCCCTCAGATCGGGGGGCTCATGGCAGGATAGGGGGACTGGGGGCGCCGGCCTCACATCCCCCCCCACTAGTCGCCGGAGGCTGCAGAGCGAGACTGAGACGACGAGAGGAAGGGAGGGGGCCGGGAGGGGGAGGGCCCTGGCAGCCCGGCCGGCCGGGTAGGATGACAATGGAAGGAAATGCTTTATCTGAGTCTGAGAGCGGGCCAAGGGGGAGGGGAGGGAGGGGGGCAGGCCCTCGCGGCCCGGGGACACTGCACACACACACCCCCCCCAGCCTTGCCGACGCTGCTGCGCACGGCCACCCCGGGTTGCACACCCCATGCGCCGCCGCCGGGGGGAGGCAGCGCTGAACCCGGAACGCAGGACCCCAAAGTCCCGGCCACTGCGCGCGCGGCGCGGCTGCCGCTCCGACCGGTGCACACAATTCCCGGAAACCCGGGTACCTGAGCGCACGCACCCTGCCCGACACCACGTCGGCGAGCGCGCATCCATGTTTACCCCGAGCCAGGCTCAGGGACACCCGACACTTTGCAAAAGGATCTCCTCGCACCCCCCCCCCCCCCCCCCCCCCCCCCCCCCCCCCCCCCCCCCCCCCCCCCCCCCCCCATACCTACATCCACAGAAGGGCCACAAGCAGATAACCGCATCTCGGGGACACTTCGTGGAGTCCCATGCGAGGAATCCCTGATGGACACACACACACACACACACACACACCACAGGAAAGTTCCAGGATCTGATTTGAATCACTGCCCAGCCCTCCCCCACTGGCACACACTCCCCCTCCCTCCCTCAGTCCTGCTGAGGGGACCAGGAGGGTGCAGCCTGTTCCTATTAAAAGAATAAAGGGGGGTGTGGGGGGGAGGGGGAGCAGTGTGGATTTTGAAAGTTTTCTTTTTTAAAAAAAGACATTTCTCAAGGGATTTCCTTCCCTTCTCTCTCTTCCTCTCTTCCATTCCTCATCACACACACACACACACACACACACACACACACACACACCCTTCTTTCCCCCCCCTCAGTCCCTATGAGTCAAACTTCAGCAATGTCAGTGTCCCCCAGTGCATTACAGCGGATCACAGAAATGTTCCAGTCTGTGAGTCGGAATGCAGCCGCCTCCAGCCCTCCCTCAGCTAATAAACTGCTCTCAGGGCCAGTTTCACACAGCAATGCCCCCTCCCCTGCCTTTCTCCCCACTCCCCTTTAGGCTGGAGAAAGGTCAGTTTCAGGGGTCAGGGGCTGAGAACCTCCCCATTGTGCTTCCTGGCTGACTCTGTCAGCCCTGTCCCCTCCAGCTATCTGCTGGGTCAGAAAACTCCTGAGAAGGGAAGAGGTGCCTGACCCAGGAATACTGGACTCCTCTGTAGTTCATGAGGTGCCACTACAAAAGCAAGGAGCTGCTTCCTTCTAACCTCATCCTATCCCTCCTCAATTCTAGGAACCAGACCCAGAGGCAGAATCCTGACATAGGAGTTCACAGTGGCTTACAAGGGCTTGGTCATGCTGAAGATAAACGTGTGCGCGCTCACATGCGCTCAGGTTCTGAGGTTTGAACTCAGAGCCTGAGGACTTGTCCCTTAGCTTCTTCCATGAAAGGCTAGCACTCTACCATTGAGTCACAGCTTCACTTCCAGCTTTTGGGTGGTAAAATGGAAATAAGTGTCTCATGGACTTTTCTGCCCAACGTTAGCTTTGAACTGCAATCCTCAGATCTCAGACTCCTGAGTAGCTAGGATGACAGGTGTGAGCCACCAGCATCCAGCTTCAAGATCAACTTGTGATCACAGATTTCTTACTCCGTCAGTCACAGTACCAGCTTCACTAACTCTTAACTACTTGTGATGATAGGTAGCTGACCTCCCATTGCCCTGACATTCACTTGGCAGGAGACTGGAAGCCCTCTGTACTTGTAAATTTTTACTCATAAACTTTTCTCACACTGGGTGCCAGTGCTCACGCCTATAATCCTAGCTATTCAGGAGGCTGTGATCTGAGGATCACAATTCAAAGCCATTGGGGTAGAAAAGTAAGACGCTTATCTCCAGTTAACCACCAAAATAGCTGAAAGTGGAGCTGTGCCTCAAGTGATAGAGCACTAGCCTTAAGGGAAAAAAAGCTCAGAGACAGCACTCAGGCCCTGAGTTCAAGTCCTAAGACTAGCACAAAATGTAATAATAGTTAAATACATAAATAAACTCTTCTCATATCCGCCATCAGATAATATGGCGCTCTCTTTCCCCCCCCACACACACACACCTGCCCCATAGTTTTGGTACTTACTGCCAGGATAGTAGCTGCTACTGTTAATTGTTACTACTATTATTAAAGCTGAACAAGGTTGTTAAGTTCTTCTCCATCATGGTCTGGTACTTTCTCACTCTCTTGCCTCTCATATTCCCTCCAAGATGAATGTTTTCCTCAGTCCCTTACTCGCTCCCTCAAGATTAGCATCCTGGGGCTGGGAATGTGGCTGAGTGGGAGAGTGCTTGCCTAGCATGCATGAAATCCTGGGTTCAATTCCTCAGTACCACATAAACAGAAAAGGCTGGAAGTGGCGCTGTGGCTCAAGTGGTAGAGCACTAGCCTTGAGCAAAAGAAGCTCGGGGACAGTGCCCAGACCCTGAGTTCAAGCCCCAGGACTAAGATTAGCATCCTGTGCCACCTTGGCTAGAGAGGCATTATCTGATTCTCTCCATCTCTTGAAGCTCAGTTATTTTTTTGTTTGTGTTTTGGGGTTTTTTAAGGGGGCGGGGTTGGGGAAGGAGAGAGGGGCTTAAACTCAGGGCCTGAGCACTATCTCTGACCTCTTTTGCTCAAGGCTAGCACTCTAACACTTTGAGACACAACACCTCTTCCGGTTTTCTGGTGGTTATTTGGAGATAAGAGTCTCATAGACTTTCCTGCTTGAGCTGGCAAGTTGAATGGAGAGCCTCAGATCTCAGCCTCCTGAGTAGCTGAGATTACAGGTATGGATCTCTGGGGCCCAGCTGATTCTTTCCTTTTCTTAAAGGAGCCTTACCCAGCACACACTCTCTCTACTAGTCTTCACTTACTTAGTCTACTTGTTTCACACTCCTCCTCCCCTCTTGTGTGTGTTGGTACTGGGACTTGAACTCAGGGCCTCTAGCTCACACTAGATTTTTTCACTTAAGGCTGGCACTCTATCACTTGAGCCACACCTCCACTTCCAGCTTTTTTGTTAATTGGTGAGAAGAGTCTCACAGACTTTCTTGCTGGATTCCAACCTCAATCCTTAGATCTCAGCCTCCTAAGTAGTTAGGGTTACAGGTGTGAGCCACTAATGCCCAACTTCCTTCTTGTGGGATTAGATCATGTGGGAGTAGGTGCCAGCCTGAAAGATCCAACATTTCTCAGTTCTGTACACAAAGTTCATACTCATGGTAGATAGGATATTTGTTGGACTAGGACAGGTGGTCATGGATTTCAAGAACTATTCTCCAGCCAGACAACCCCAATAAACTCTTGTGTCTTGTGGACTCGGCAGGGTATCTGCTCCTCCAACTCAGGTATGATGTCCATGACATTCTCCATCTCCCTTCCAGATCCTTCCCTAACACCCAAAGCCTTCAGAAAAGCCACTTGTTACTGCAGAGACAGCCAGCCCTCCTGTTTTTTTATTTGTTTGTTTAGTTGGTTGTGGTGTGTGTGTATGCATGTGCGCACGTGCGTGTGTGCGCGTGCATGTAGATACACACCTGCGCCAATCCCAGGGCTTGAACTCAGGCCCTGGGAACTGTCGCTGAGCCTTTTCACTCAAGACTGGTGCTCTATGACGTGAGCTACATCTCTACTTACAGTTTTTTGCTGGTTAATTGGACATAGGAACCTCATAGACATTTTCCTGCCCAAGTTGGCTTCAAACTATGATCCTTAGAACTCAGCCTCCTGAGTAGCTAGGATTATAGGTGTTAGCCTCAGGTACCTAGTTTATGAATCTAGTTTAACTTGATCACTGACTGACTTTTTTTTCCTGTCAGTAATAAGGCTTGACCTCAGGGCCTGGGAATTGTCCCTGAGCTCTTCTGCTCAAGGCTAATGTTCTACCACTCTGAGCCACAGCTCTACTTGTGGTTTCTGGTGGTATATTGGAGGAATGAGCCTCACAAACTTTCCTGACCAAACTGGTTTCAAACAGGGATCCTCAGATCTCAGTTTTCTGAGTAGCTAGCATTACAGGTGTGAGCCACCAAGACCCAGCTTCTGTTTAAAGTTTTGGGGGATTTTTTTTTTGGTTGTTGTTGTTATTGTTTTCAGTCATGGGCCTGAACTCTGGGCCTGGGCACTGTCCTTCAGCTCTTCAGCTCAAGGCTAGCGCTCTACCACTTGAGCCACAGTGCCACTTCTGACTTTTTCTGCTTATATGGTGCTGAGGAATCAAACCCAGGGCCTCATGCATGCAAGGCAAGCCCTCTTCCACTGAGCCACCTTCCCAGCCCGGACCCAGCTTCTGACACTGACTTCTGAGTGATCAGAACAAAGCGATGTCTGGCTACGTCCCTGTCCCCAGAGTGCCTAATGCGTAGCTTTCTGCCCACACCAGGACTCACTGTCCTCTGACTACAGTCAGAGAAGAAGGCAGCACATGCAACACATGACCTGCATCTGGGATGCTGGACTGGCTCCCTCCTCCCCATGCCAGATTTACTCACCCTTCTTCCAGCTCCTGCCCCAAGATGGAGTCCTAAACCAGGTTCTAAGTCACATGCTCCCTGCTGGGATATGTTAGACAGCCTACAAGATCCCCTAGAGACATGAGACAGACAAATAAAAGAGCACTCTCTCCCCTACCCTCTCTCTTTCTCTCCCCTCTACCTTGATTACCATGGGAAAATTTTGTAAAGGCTCCGGGCTTCCCCCAGGCTTTCCTGGGGTCTGTGGGAACCTATCTCTGCTTTCCTTTGGGGGTTCTAAGCCTGTTTGATCTTTCCTTTCTTCTGCTTTTCTTCCTTCCCCAGTGAGCTGCTTCCCCCCCCCCCCAAGCTGTTTACCAGGTAGCAGCCCTGATGCTACCCCCTGGGCAAACATTAGATCATTTATTCGTAACAATAATCCTTGTTATGCTCATGAATAAAGTATGGCCCATAAAGATGAAGAAACTTGACCAAAGTTGCACAACAAGTAAGTTACAAGGCCATTCATCCATTCAACAAATATTACCAGGAGCTTACTTTTGGGCTAGGATTCAAAGTTCCAGAAAGTCATCAAGTATAAACCTTGAGACTCCGAGGCCACTCCCGTCTCCACTTTCTAGAGGTGGTGGCCACAGCCACAAGCCCTCCCCCACCCACCCCGCCGGCCACACGCTCTCGTGCTCATTCTCCAAGGCCTTGGCAAGATCTCCCGAGGACAACCATTGCGTGGGATTGGGTTGGGCCTTGCGCTCCAGTTTCTGGGCCTGGGATCCAATGCAATGCATGGCGTTTGGAGCTTGCTGATTAATAAGAGAGATTAGGTCTATGACTACCAAAAAAAAAGTGTTCAACTAAAGGGAGAGAGGGAGGAAGGAAAAGAGGGAAGGAGGGAGGGAAAGTAATTTAGGATTTATTGAGCGTCTCTTACGTCTCAGGTGCTTTTCAAGGGCTTTTCACTTACATGTCATTATTCTTCTCAATTGTTTCACTGAGCAAACTAAAGTTCAGAAAGACAAAATGATTTGCCCAAGGCCACAGAACCAATAAATTATTTGATTACCAACGCGTCTGATTCAGAGCCTGTGTAATTTCTCCTAGCAGGTCAAAACAATGGACAAACTGTGCCAGGCAGGTTCCTTGAGGTTCCTGTGGGTCTCTGTGTGTCATTCTAGCTGCCAGATTTCCCACCTCATTGACCCAAGTCAGGGCAATGCATTCTGCTTCCCTCTCTTTCCCTATTACATTGCCTAACTAGGATCAGTGCACTGTGTAAGTATTCTGGATAGAATTGGGGGTATAGCTTTGGGGTGCAGGCAGGCAGACCCCTTCATCTAGGATTTCAGGGTGTAAGACAGAAGTGCCACATGCTTCTAGGATAGAATAGAATAGGTAAATCAGCATAATAAATAGCTCAGAGCTGGTGGGTCACATCTGTAATCCTAGCTACTCAGGAGACTAGAATCTGAGGATCATGGTTCAAAGCCAGCCAGGGAATGAAAGTCCATGAGACTCTTATCTCCAATAAACCAGCAAAAATTTAGAAGTGGAGCTGTAGCTCAATTGGTAGAGCTGGTACTAGCCTTGAGCATAAAAACAAAGGGACAGCATCCAGGATTTCAGCTCAAGTCCCAGTATAGGCATAAAAATAAATAAGTAGATGATAGAGAGATGGATAGTTAGATGATATAGATTTATAGAAGATAAATAATGACAGGTAATAGATAAGATAAATAGATGTTAGGCATATAATAGAAATAAATAAATAGATGATAGATAGAAAAGAGATAGATGATAATAAATAAAGATGAATAGATGGCCAGGCATCTGTGGCTCATGCCTGTAATCCTAGCTACTCAGGAGGCTGAGATCTGAGGATCATGGTTCAAAGCCAGTCTGGTCAGGAACATCCAGGAGACTCTTATCTCCAGGAAACCACCAGAAAACTGGAAGTGGTGCTGTAGCTCAAGTGGTAGAGTGCTAGCCTTGAGCTGAAGAGCTCAGGGACAGCACCCAGGCCCAGAGTTCAAGCCCCACAACTGACAAAAAAAAAACCAACAACAAAAGATGAATACATGATAGATAAATAGATGGTAGATGACAGAGATAGATGGTAGACAGATGACAAATAATAGATGATAGAAACATAGATGATAGATAATAGATAAGTAGGTAGGGACAGACAGATAGACAGACAGTTAGCTAAAGATGGTCCAGCCATGGCCAATAGACCAGATGGCTCAGACTAAGGGTAGGGGGGAAATGACCGTGGGGCAGGTGAGAACTAAGCAATCTCCTTCCCTACCCCCACCTCATTCCCCTCACCTCCCTTCAGAGTCAACAAAGGTGGTGTGGTTTCCCCTGTGGTCTGTTGCCCTAAACACCTGCAGTTCTGAGCATGGTACATGTGTCTAGATGCCTGCCACCCGTGGTGAGGGGAACACAGGAGGAAACCCTAGGACAGGATGCAGAGGGGCAGAAAGCCAAAGACAGGGTCTCCTCATCCCTCAAAACAAAGAAAGTGTAATGAGTGCAAAAGAGAGAAGTCACTCCCTTGATGATCTCGGCTCCCCAACCAGAAGCAGAAGGACAGAGCTGGAAGAGAGACATTGTAGGTATAGAATATTGCCTGGGAGCTAGGGAACTTGACTTCTAGTCCCAAGTTCTGCCATGAACTTCCTGGGTGATACTTTTCTAAGTCTCAGTTTCCTGTTCTGTACAAGATCTTAGCTACCTACTTCATAGAGCTTGTGTGAAATCATATGAATAATAAAGGCAAAAGTTTGCACCACTATCTTTTTGTTTTTAGTTTTTTTGCAGTTCCCCAGGTGACTTAAACAGTACTGCTGTGAGTTTGTCCCAATAACATGTGGAATATCTATAATTGCTTTTTCTAGCTCTTTGATAAATACACACACAAACATATACACACATGCACACATGCGCATTAATACACACACATACACAGAGAATGTGGAGATAAAATAACACTAAAATAAAACAAGCTGGGAGCTGGTGGCTCATGCCTGTGATCCTAGCTACTCAAAAGCCTGAGATCAGGGGCTAGGAAGATGACTTAGTGGTAGAGTGCTTGCTTTGCATGCATAAGGCCCTGGGTTCGATTCCTCAGCACCAAATATGTAGAAAAAGCCAGTAGTGGTGCTGTGGCTCAGCGGTAGAGTGCTATCCTTGAGCTGAAGAGCTTAGGGACAGTACCCAGGCCCAGAGTTTAGTCCCCACGACCAAAAAAAAAAAAAAAAAAGAGGCTGAGATCTGAGGACCACTGTTGCAGCCAGACCAAGCAGAAAAGTTTATGAGACCCTTATTTCCAGTCAACCACCAAAAAGCCAGAAGTGGAGCTGTGGCTCAAGTGTAGAGTGCTAGCCTTGAAAGAAAAAAGCAATTGAGAGTATGAGGCCCTGAGTTCAGATCCCAGTGCAGGCACAAAAATAAATAAGTAAACCAGCAAACAAATAAATAAACACAGCTTGCCCTCACATTGATCACAATGTGTTAAGGAAATCAAACATACTTGAAGGGCTCTTGCAAAGCCAACTACTAAAAAGATTTTTTTTCTCAAGTCTGTGTGCTCTTGGCCACCTTCTATCAAACTGGGTTTCCTTATCCATCCCGTGAGGGAGCTGATTTCCATCATCTCTGTCCCTTTCTTCTGTTATTCCAAATATAACAGACTATACAGTAAAGAGGAGCCCATGGCTCAGCCCTATAATCCTAGCTACTCAGGAGGCTACAGTCTGAGGATCACGGTTCAAAGCTGGCATGGACAGGAAAGTCTGGGAGTCTCATATCTCCAGTGAACCAGCAAAAAGCTGGAAGTGGAGCTATGGTTCAAGTGGAGGGCACTAGCCTTGACCAAATAAGCTCATGGACAGTGTCCAGGCTCTGAATTCAAGCCCCAGGACCAGGACCAGAAAGAGAGAAGAGAGAGACAGAGACAGAGAGAAAGTGAGAGAGAGACAGAGAGAGAGAGCAAAAAAGAAGAGACAGAGAGAGGAGAGAGGGAGAGATATCTGTCTGGAAGCAGTAGGGGAGCGTTGAGTGTCTAGCTAGAGCTTGAAGGAGCCCAGAAAGGGGGTGGGGGGGGACATTCCAGGTAAGGAGAATGGCATGTACAAAGGCAAAGCAAGGGCAGCAAACAGATTAAACAGCCAGATTCAAGAATGAAGTTGGCCAGGATGGGAGGGAGGTGGGGGCAGGGGGAGAAGTCAGGAAGAAAAGGGTAGAAGGGGCAGTCCCTAGGCCGTGCTGAGCAGCTCAGCTAGGAAAGTGGAGGAGGCAGGCTGGGTGGGGAGAGACTCTCAACCCCATAAGCCGATGCCAAAACTCGTCCAGTCAAACTCCACCCAAGAGAGAAAGGGAGCCATCAGTGCCAAGAGGCTCCACCCACCAGCGATGGCACCACCCTCCCTCCCTCCTCTCCCAGACCCACTCCCAGCCCTGAGGAAAGTCAGGACCTCTTGGACCAGGGCCTTGTTCAGGACGGAACAAGCAGAGGCCCCACCACATCCTTTTATAACAACAAATCAGCACAACAACAACAACAACAATAATGATGATAATGTTGTTGATGATGATGGCTGGATACCAGTGACTCAAGCCTGTCATCCTAACTACTCAGGAAGCTGAAATCTGAGGATCTCAGTTCAAAGCCAGCCTGGGCAGGAAAGTCGAGAGAGACTTTTTATCTCCAATAAGCTACTCAGAAAAAAAGCCAGAAGTGGTGCTGTGGCTCAAGTGGTAGAGTGGTAGCCTTGAGCACAAACTGGCTCAGAGATAGTGCCCAGGCCCTGAGGTCAAGCTCCTCAGGACCAGCACACACACACAAAAAAAGGCTGAGCTCACAAAAATCTGTGAGACTCTCATCTCCAATTAATCACACAAAAAAAAAAAGAAAGGAAAAAAAGAAGCTGTGGCTCAAATGGTAGAGTGACGGTATTGAGTGAAAAATCTAAGGAACAGTCAGTCCCCAGGGGCCTAAGTTCAAACCCCAGGACTGGCAAAAAGAAAAAAAAAAAGTAATGATGATAAGATCAACTACCCACAACCTGCCCTCTGATAAAACTCCACAGCAACAAAACCTCAAGATATGACCTTCCTTTTGAGTGGAGAGCTACAAATGATTTATAAGGTTATTTGGTCTACAAGATCCTCCAAACCTGGCGTGACATCTAAACTACTGAAGTAGCTGGTGCTGGTAGATCCCACCCTATAATCCTAACTATTCAGGAGGCTGAGATTTGAGGCTCACAGCTTAAAGCCAGCCCAGGCAGAAAAGTCCATACAACTCTTAGTTCAAATGAACTAGCAATAAGCCAGAAAATGGCTCAAGTAAATAAGCCAGAAAATGGCTCAAGTAATAGAGCAGCAGTCTTGAGTGTAAAAAGTACCCTGGGTCCTGAGTTCAAGCCTCAGGATGGGCACAAAACATACACACACACACACACACACACACACAAACAACAACAAAACTACTTAAGAGACCCTGAGAAAAATTCCTGAGTCCCAATCAGATTGCAGCTCCCCTGCTAAAGAGTGATTATATTTAGGGTTCTCTGATCGAATCTTCCATTCCTCAAATAGGTGAAGAAATTGAAGGCATGAAGATGTGGAAATAGCTTGCTAGAGATTGCATGGTTAAGCACAACAATAAATAAGTAAATAAATAGAGGTGGGGGGGCACATGTAGAAGACTCTGGTCTCTGGACTTGGAATACTTGTTTCACAGTCTGGCAGCCCAACCCCAAATGCCCGTGCCAACCGAGATTATGGTCAGGGAAGCAGCCACCCAGCCACACTCTAATCATGAACGAGAAGAAATTCGTCAGAGTTGCAAAATGCCTTTCTGCAGCCAGCGCACAATTACTCGCTCCAGTGGGCTTCCGAAGGGACACCATGGTCCACCCACTGGCTTGCTTGTCATCTAGCCTAGCCTGGTGGCCTGTGTGTTTGTATGGGCTGGAGGGTTTCTCACTGTGTGTTCTAACTCTGAATACCTGTAAGCCTAGCTACCTAGGAGGCTGACATCCTGAGGATTGTGGTTCCAAGCAGACATCTTTGTCCCAGAACTTTCAAGAGAAACTGTCCAGAGTAAGTTCTGACCTGGAGATCTCCCTCATGTCCTTAGGGTTTGTTTGGCTTTTGTCTTTGTGTGCAAGTTGCAGAAAGACCAAAGAAATGGGACAGGGAGGAAATAAGGATGGCTACACTGGAAGGAAAGTGGGATGAAGTTCTTCATCTTAAGAAACCCCACCCATTCAAGATAAGGCGTGTGTGTGTGTGTGTGTGTGTGTGTGTGTGTGTGTGTGTGTGTGTGTGTGTGCCCTGGGGCTTGAACTCTGGGCCAGGGCACTGTCTCTGAGCTTTTCCTCTCAAGGCTAGTGCTCTATCACTCGAGCCACAGGGCCATTGCTGGCCTTTTCTGAGTAATGTATTGGAGATAAGAGTCTCATGGACATTACTGCCTCGGCTGGCTTTGAACTGTGATCCTCAGATCTCAGCCTCCTGAGTAGCTAGGGTGACAGTCATGAGCCACTGGCACCTGTTAGGTCGCCTGGGAAAAGTGGCTCTTTCCCTTTGTTTTCCTCCTAGTACACAGGGTCCCTTCCCTAGAAGCCCTCACTCAGCACTCTTATCCCAGGTAACAGGTGCACCTGGGGGCAGTAGGAAGTCCCCCAGGCTCTGAGGTCAGCTCTGAGTCTACCTCCTTCCTGCCCTTTGCTGTGGCCACACCTCCTCCCCGCCCTCTCCCCATATAATCAATCTCCATCATTAGTCCTTCCTTATCCCCTCCCTTTTTCCTTTTCCCCCCTTTCCCTCCCCTTTGCCCTTTTCCTTTCCCCTGCATTTCTTGCACCCTCTGTGCCAGCAGTATGCTCTCCCCCCAGTAAACTCTTTTCTGCCTGAACCATGTGGGGTGAACCTTACTGCACTCGGTTCTCACTTGGCTTTTTAACTCAAGGCTGGTGCTCTATTATTTGAGCCTCACCCCCACTTCCTTGCTTTACATTGGTTTGTTGGAGACAAAGAGTCTCTTGGAGGATTTATCTTCTCCAGGGGTTGGCTTTGAACTGAGATTCTCAGATCTCAGCCCCATGAGTAGTTAGGATTATATGTTTGAGCCACTAGTGGCTCAGCCCTTACCAAGCAAGCGTCTACTATCAGACACTGTGTCTGGCTCCCAGGTACACAAACCAAACCACCATTCTTATCTTGGACAGATTTGCTGTTTGGGACACCAGGACACAGTCTAAGAGAAGAAGCTGGAGAGATGGGCACTGGTGATTCATACCTATAATCCTAGCTCCCTAAAAGGCTGAAATCTGAAGATTATGGTTCAAGGCCAGCCTGGGCAGGAAAACCCACGAGTCTCTTCTCTGATTAACCACCAAAAAACCCCGCAACTGGAGCTGTGGCTCAAGTGGTAAAGTTGCTAGCCTTGAGCAGAAAAGCTCAGAGACAGTACCCAGGCCTATATTCAAGATTCAAGCCTTGGGACTGGCACACACACACACACACACACACACACACACACACACACACGAATCTGGAGACAGAAATTGTCTGATGAGGAACTCATGGAACTTCCCTATTGGAAGGCCCTTAACAGGTCAGGGGCCCTGTGGCTGAGGCAAGGGCTCTACTTTCTGCTGCCCCTTCTGCGCTGGGATCCGAGAAAGCCTGGAATAGAGAATCTAGCAGTTCCTGCCCATCAGAGCTGTCACTCCATCTAGGCCAGAGTGGCCATGGGTAGGAAGGTAAAGAGAGTGAATCAAAGTTTCCCTTTGGGAAGCTCCCAGATGCTAGGGCTTCAGGCTTCTCTCCCTACGTAATCACAGTCATTTAAAAATACACAGAGGATGGGCTGGGAAGGTGGCTCAGTGGTAGAGCGCTTGCCTCGCATGCATGAGGCCCTGGGTTCGATTCCTCAGCACCACATAAGCAGAAAAAGCCGGAAGTGGTGCTATGACTCAAGGGGCAGAGCGCTAGCCTTGAGCTGAAGAGCTGAGGGACAGCGCCCAGGCCCAGAGTTCAGGCCCCCCCCAAAAAAATAAATAAATAAAAATACACAGAGGAGACCTGGGCACCAGGGGCTCACACCTGTAATCCTAACTACTCGACAGATTGAGATTGAAAGGTTGATGGGAATATACTCAGTTCCCTAGCAAGGATCATAGTTCAAAGGCAGTTGGGGCAGAACCTGGTTCAAAGCTAGCTTGGACAGAAAAGTCTGTGTTACTCTTATCTTCAGTGAACCAGCAAAAAGCTGAAACTGGAGCTTGTGGCTCAAGTGGTAGAGTACCAGCTTGGAGAAAAAAAAAAAGCTAAGAAACAGTCCCCAGGCCCTGAGCTCAAGTCTCAGTATCAGCACACACACACACACACACACACACACACACACACACACACGCAAAGCATGAACAAAGGTAGGCGATGGTGCACTTTGGCTAAAAGCAAGGATGAAGAATGGAGCTGCCTAGGCTGAAATCTGCCCCATCCCTGCTGTGAGATCTGAGCATTACTTAAACCTGGAGGAGGCTTCGCTTTCCTGGTCTGCAGAGCAGGGCAGGCAGTGCTGCCATATTAGGGCTGTTGGGAGGCTGCTCAGATCAGGACATGCAGTGCTTTAGCACAGAGCCTGACGCATGCTGTGCTCTGTTATAGATACAGCCCAGAGGCCAACATCAGGAATAGAAGAAAGACAGGGGCCTGTCTCATCTGTCTCTCTAACCCTGTGTTTTCCTACAAATGAAGTCTCACTCAACATAAGCACTGACTTGATTTATTGCAAATGAATCCAGTTGGGCTTCTAGTCCAAGCTGATTTTGTTTTTTTCTGTCCCTTTCTTTCTTTTTCTTTCTTTCTTTCTCTTTCTTTCTTTCTTTCTTTCTTTCTTTCTTTCTTTCTTTCTTTCTTTCTTTCTTTCCTTCTTTCTCTCTCTCTCTTTCTCTCTTTCCTTTTCTTTCTCTCTTTCTCTTTCCTTCCTTCCTCTTTCCTTCCTTGGATGCTCAAGGGTATGCTTAGCCAGGCTGTGGAAATAGAGTAAATACAACGACAATTGTCTTTGGTCTCTGACCCTCCTGAGAGCCACAGGTAGTGTCTCACCATGAAGGGGAGCCTGGACCAGGCTGCAGGGGATACCATAGGAACTGCAGAAAGGGCTGGGAAGGTGGCTTGGTGGTAGAGCGCTTGCCTACCATGCATGAAGCCCTGGGTTCAATTCCTCAGTACCACATACACAGAAAAAGCTGGAAGTGGTGCTGTGGCTCAAGTGGTAGAGCGCTAGCCTTGAGCACAGAGAGGCTCAGGGACAGTGCCTAGGCCCTGAGTTCAAGCCCCAGCAAAAAAAAAAAAAAAAAGTACTGCAAAAAGGACCTGGCCTCCTCTTCCCAAATCTTGGCACTGCACATCTGGAGTGATCTACCCGTGTGGCTGCATCCCTGTGGCTCAGGCCACAGCTGCTGACACTGAGTGAGGGAGAAAGCCAACTCCTCAGGAGGGCTTGGGGCAGGGAGAGGGGGCTATAAATAACTAGTTAAGAGGACCAGGGGAACAAGCTTGACCTTTGGGGGAGCAGGCGCTACAGGCCACTTCCCCCTCCCCCGCCTTGGGTCCAGAGCCAGAGTTTTTAGCAAAACAGGAAGAGGCAGTGGCAGCTGCTGGGAAAGTAGGAGTGGCTCCCCTTCCCCCACTTGCCTGGAGCCTTCGGATCTCAGCCAGGACCTGTGAGAGAAGGAGTCAGCTCGGCTGGAGGGAGGGGCAGGCCCGAGCAGAACAGGCGCAGCTCCTGCCCTCCTGTGGCTCATCTGGGGTGCAGGAAAGGGAGAACCTGCGGAGAAGGACAGCGTATGGGGAAGTGCCTGCCATCTCCAGTCCTCTCCTGGTCTCCTATCAGTGGAATAACAGGAGGGTGAGGCACTGGAAATGGGCTGCAGACCCAGGCAGGGGATCTGGAGGCACCGGTTCAAGGTGATCCCACTTGCCCCTCTCATTCCCTCCCAACCTGCAGGTAGACTGAAGCCCAAATGGGCAGGAGAGAGGACTTTAAACCAAAGGAAGGATGTCGTCTTCTTCTTCTTCTTCTTTTTCTTCTTCTTCTTCTTCTTCTTCTTCTTCTTCTTCTTCTTCTTCTTCTTCTTCTTCTTCTTCTTCTTCTTCTTCTTCTTCCTCCTCCTCCTTGTCCTCCTCTTCCTCTTCCTCTTCTCCTCCTCCTCCTCTTTTCTTCTTCTTTCTCTTCCCTTTTTACTGTTTTCATCAAAGACCTATACAAAGGAGTTTCAAGCCAGTGACTCATACCTATAATTCTACCTACTCAGAAGGCTGAAGTCTGAGGATCATGGTTTGAAGTCAGCCCTGGCAGGAAAGTCCATAAGACTCTTATTTCCAATTAATCACCAAAAAGCTGGGTGTGAAGCTGGGTGCTAGTGGCTCACACCTGTAATCCTAGCTACTCAGGAGTCTGAGATTTGAGGATCTCAGTTCCAGGCCAGCCCAGGCAGGAAAGTCTGGGAGACTCTTATCTCCAATTAACTACTCAGAAAATGCCAGAAGTGACACTGTGACTCAAGTGGTAAGAGCACTAGTCTTGAGGCTCAGGGACAGTGACCAGACCAAGAGTTCAAGCTCCAGGACTGGCAAAAAAAAAAAAAGGTGGAAGAGGAGCTGTGGCTTAATTGGTAGAGTACCAGCCTTGAGTGAAAAAGCTAAGGGACAGCACCCAGGACCTGAATTCAAGGTCCAGTATTGGCACACACATGTACACACACACACACAGTTTCAATTTGACACATATCAATTTATGTATACAGTGAAACCTTTTTTTTCCTTTTGGTGTTGGTCCTGGGCCTTGGGGCTGGGCGCTGTCCCTAAGCTCTTTTTGCTCGAGGCTAGCATTTTACCACTTGAGCTACAGCACCACTTCCGGCTTTTTCTGTGATTAATTGGAGATAAGAGTCTCACAGACTTTCCTGCTAGGGCTGGCTTTGAACAGCGATCCTCAGATCTGAGACTGAATAGCTAGTATTTCAAGCATGCGCCACTGGTGCCTGGCTACAATGAATCTTAATCAGATTCATCCCTTCTATCATTCTCCTCTACCCCAGCCTCCAACCTTGTGAATAGGGGTTCAGGGTCTGGCCCAAGGGGTAATGATAGGAACTTCCCCCAGAAGCAAGGAGAACCAAAGTTCTGGGAAGTTCTCCAGGACCCCCTAGAAGAACAAGGTAACTCTATATAGAACATACTCAGGAGCCCTGAGCCCCTAACATTGCCTCATGAAGTCAGCTTGAAGGAATGATCCAGATGTATGTTGCACTGTTTGTCTGTAGGAGATCATCCACTGAAACTCTACTTTGGCTGACCCACATCTCCAAGGCGTGTCCCTGCATCTGTCAGGGCCTATCAGCATCTCCTTAGCCAGGAGCCCATGTGTCACCTGCTAGAAGGAGCTAGGCCAGCACCGCTCCACAGACACAGAACAGGAAGCCAGCACCACCGGCCCATGCCTAGAATCCTAGCTACTCAGGAGACAGAGATCTGAGGATGAAAGTTCAAAGCCAGACTGAGCAGGCAAACACGTCAGATTCTTATTTCCAATTAACCATCCGAAAGCCTGCAGTGAAGGTAATGGCTCCACAGGGTAGAGTGCCAGCCTTGAGCACAAAAAGAGCCAAGTGAGAGCACAAAGTTCTGAGTTTAAGTCTCAATACTGGCATGTGTGCGCGTGCACACGCATGCACACACACATACACCCACCACACAGAAAGTCAAGAAGGGGAGAGTTGAACTCACTGCAACTGATAACACTTTCCAATCATTCTCATAGCAAGGAAACACACAAATTGATTGAGGGATGGAAGGATGAAGAGACCATAGACAAAGACTCTTCGGAGAGAGAAACAGCCAGCAAGCAGAGCGATCAGGAGGTTCTTAGATGCAGGCTGACTTCAGATGTGTCCTATCACAGATAGCAGCCTGTCTTTTGGCAGTATATGGTAAGAGCTTTGAAATGGTTTTGACTTTACTCCAGTAGCTCTACCCAGCGAACCTTAAAGCAGATCTCTGTAGGCAAGAGTGAAGGATGAGGAAAGAAGATTTGCATAGTGATGTTCACTATCAAACTATTCATAATGTGGAAAATTAGAAACAGTTGAGACACCTACAGTCGGAAAATGGTGAAGTCACTTATGGTATTTCCACTTAATAGAAAATTATGAAGCTGATAAAAAGATGTGTATGACAGGAACGTAGCATCATAAGAGAAGATTAATTTATTGTATTTTTTGTTAACTTATTTTTCTCTTTTGAGACTATCAATTTGTCCATGGGACATTGACTGTACAGCTAGGTGCTGGTGGCTCATGCCTGTAATCCTAGCTACTCAGGAGGCTGAGATCCAAGGTTTGTGGTTCAAAGCCAGCCCAGGCAGGAAAGTCTCCTTATCTCCATTAATCACCCAAATCTTGGGAGTAGAGCTGTGTTCCAGGTGGCAGAGCACAGGCTTGAGCACAAAAGCTCAGGAAATCACCCAGGCCCTGAGTTCAAGCCTGTGACCAACACAAAACCAAAGCAAAATGAAGAACAAAAATACCCCAAACATACAAGTAGCTAAAGTGCCAGTGGCTCCTGGCTGTAATCCTAGTTTCTCAGGAAAAAGCTGAGATCTGAAAATGAAGGCTTGCTGCCAACCCAGGCAGAAAATTCTGTAAGAGCCTAAGCAGCAAAAATACAGGTTGGAGGCATGGTTCGAGTGGTAGAGCACTAGCCATGATAAAAAAAATTGTCAAATGAGAGTGTGAGGGGCTGGGAATGTGGCTTAGTGGTAGAGTGCTTGCCTAACATGCATGAAGCTCTGGGTTCAATTCCTCAATACCACATACACAGAAAAAGCCTCAAGTGGCTCAAGAGGTAGAATGCTAGCCTTGAGCTCAGAGACAGTGCCTAGGCCCTGAGTTCAAGCCCCAGGACTGGCAGAGAAAGAGAGAGAGAGAGAGAGAGAGAGAGAGAGACCTGGAGCTCACGCTCCAGTACTGACAAAAACAAAACAAAATGACCCATATGCCTAGAAGGAAAAGATTAAGAGGGAAAAAAAAGCCAGGTAGGAAAGTCCATGAGACTCTTATCTCCAATGAACCACACAAACAAAAAAGCCTGAAGTGGAGCTGTGGTTCAGGTGCTAGCCTTGAACAGAAATGCTCAGGGACAGCAGCCAGGCCCTGAGTTCAAGCCCCAGGACACACACACACACACACACACACACACACACACACACACACACACAGAATTCATCTCTCTAGGACACCCTGAAGTTAGTGCTGTGGGTAGCAGCAGGTTATAGTCCTGGTGCAGGAAGCATACAGACAGGGCGGCAGCTGCCTGCTCACCCAGCTTTCCTCCCCGGGTCTTCGCATCCATGACAAGCTCTGAGAGCTCCAGTCTGCCCTCTGCCACTGCGAAGGACAAAGCCATGGCCTGATTCTGGAGGGGCAGGGCTGAGGGGTGTCCAGTACAGGCCCTGGAGGAGCAGTGTCTTGTATATCTATGCTCGTGGACGCAGTGAGGTTAGGAGAAGGGGGGGTCATGAAGAGGTTGTAGGGGGGAATATGTGGCCTGTACTGACTTAGGGGAAGGCCTGCTGGTGGACTGTGGCTCAGCCTACCTATTAAATCACCCTGAAGTTGATAGGAGATGACAGGGCCATCACGTCCACTGCTCCCCCCCTCCCCCCCGCATTTGCAGGAATTCTACCTGGCCTCCTCCCCCACCCCCCCACACCTCCAGTCACCATCCAGCCTGGGCAGCCATGGCCCCGCTCCCTATGATTCATTTGTTGTTGAAGAGGCTTTACAATCTCTAACTCCAAGTTGGGCACCCGTGGCTCATGTCTGTAATCCTAGCTACTCAGGAGACTGAGCTCTGAGGATGGCGGTTCAAAGCCAGCCTGGGCAGGAAAGTTTGTGAGACTCTAATCTCCAATGACACCCCCAAAAAGGCAGAGGTGGAGCTGTGGCTCAAGTGGTAGAGCACTAGTCTTGAACAAAAACAGCTCAGGGACAGTGACCAGGCCCTGAATTCATGTCCCAGGACCCGCACCCCCCCCCACACACACACATACAAATACAAATCTCAAGAATTGGTCCCAGCTCCCTCCCCTATCATTCTTTCTGACTGGCCTAGAGAACAGAGTTTCCCTTTTCCATGCAATATACCATGTACTGTGCCAGGTAGGTAGGCTGCTGCATAGACTCTCATTTCCCAGTAGAGCCATGGGGGATCCCTGTCCCTCTTCAGGGTCTCTAGGTGTGTCAATGAGCTAGAAGATGGGGAGGGGGGAGAGCTAGAAGAGGAGGAAGAGGATGAGAGGCCAAGAGGGTCTTCTGAGAACAGGGAGGCTGGGGTGAGGGGAGCTGCTGTGGTTGAGTTATCTGATGTGGGAGCCAGGTGTGCAGCTTTGGGGTTGAGGGGGGGGGTAGAGGAAGAGCATCCTGAGAGAGGAGAGTCAACGGAAGGAGCCTGGAGGCCAGTGGAGAGGCAGACACGTCAAGACCCAGGTGGGGGACAAAACACCCCCCCCCGAGATTGCTGTCTCTCTCTATAAATGTCCTGTCCACCCCCCACCCTGGTCACGCCTGGACTTCTGTCCCCTAGCTGCTGAGATGTCCACAGCCTCCAGACTCTCCATCCCTCCCTGAGAGGCAGCAGCCATCTTACTTCTATGACACAGGGAGGGGTATGCAGGGGGGGGTGTGTGTCAGGCCTAACCTTATCCCCGAATCAGAGCAGTTGGAGACAGTTGCGAGTGTGTCATCTTGGTTCGGTTGGGGTTGATGGGTGGAGAAGGCTTTGTGGGAGGAGATAATAGGGCCGAGATACAGGCGGCCTCAGGCTGGCTCTCACACCAGGTCCTTCTGTCTCCCTAGAAGCTGCCGATAGACTCCAGTCCACTGAATGTAGGTGAGAGTGGGTTCGAATCCTGTCCCTCTCAACACCTGACCTACCTGCCGCTGTGGAAGAGGCCTAGCCAGTCAGCCTGCCACCAGGCTTCTTCCATGTTCTATTTCCAAAGAGTCAATGTTGCCAATCATGGATTGGGGGACTTGGGGAGACAGAGGACCAGAGAGTTCAAGCCATCTCCTCCGAGGTCAGCTGGC
Source organism: Dipodomys ordii (assembly GCF_000151885.1). Taxonomy (NCBI): domain Eukaryota; kingdom Metazoa; phylum Chordata; class Mammalia; order Rodentia; family Heteromyidae; genus Dipodomys; species Dipodomys ordii. The sequence continues at coordinate 4,133,561 of NW_012267258.1, read as the reverse complement.
CAGTGAATAGCACTACACGATTTAGGGATCCCTTGGGTGCCTTCATTCCTAGACTGACTTCTCCACTCCATACCCAGGAAGCAGGGGGAGAACCATGCAGCTCAATCTGCCACTGTGGCCCTCCCAGAGGAGGAGAACTTGAGTTGGTGTTTGCTGAATGAATAAACAAACACCCGAACCAACCAACAGTGAATGGTGAAGAGAGATGTACAGACAAGTCACCATATCCTGCCCACCCCCCTGTCCATCTGCCATCTTGAGTCCTTCCTGTCAACCCAGCAGAAGTCAGAGAGCCTCCTGGGGTGGGGTCCCTATCAGGGAGGAAGGAGAGCTGGCTTCTCCCCCACCCTTTATCAGGGTGCTCCTATCCCCTCTTATAATCACTGAGGGCTGCTTCATAATCCATCCCTCTGCGATCCTCGGGCCCCTGGGAAGGAGATAGGAAGAAATTGCAATCAGTAGGGTGGAGGTGGGGGAAAGGGAGAAACAGGAAGAGCACCAGTCCCTTGTCCTGGTACTTAGTGCCAGCAAGCCTTTTCAGATAGATAGCCCAGGATCCTCAATCAAGATAGCTTGTCTCACTTCGCCTTGGTGGTAAGCAGTAGAAGAGATGGGGAGTGAAGGACCAGGTTGGGACACCGGCCATCACTTCAGCCCAGCTGCCATAGGGCTTCCCAGGGCTTTGAATTAACTATGGGGTCAGGGTGGAAGAGGGGCTGTCACTTTTTGTGTGTGCACCAATACTGGGGCTTGACCCTTACCTTTCCCCCCCCTTAAGGCTGGCCCTCTACTGCTTGAGCCACACCTGTACTTGTGCCTTTTTCTTGGTTAATTGGACATAAGGGCCACATGGAATTTCATGTCTGGGCTGACCTTGAATTGAGATCCTCAGATCTTAGCCTCTGGAGTAACTAGAATTACAGGCATGAGCTACTGGCACCTGGCCCTGGCAGATTTTTTTTTAGGGGGTGTGCATAAGCACTTGGGTTCTGAATCTTTCACAGATTCAAGGGCAGAGGGCTACACTTACATAGATCTACTCATCTTTCCTCTTCAAGCAGAGAGCTCACACTCTGGCTGGCTGAATCCTTTCTCACTTAGTTTTCTGGGCAGACTAGAGTTTGCAGATGCTAACAACAGTGTTCAACAGTACACTTTGTCTGCTGCTGGTATTTTATCCATCCATCCTGTGCTCCATCACATCTATGGAATCTCAACTTTGTTCCAGTCTGGTAAGCAGAAATTTCAAACACACAGCATGCTTTAGTTCTGGAAGAGAGTGAGCACGCAACTCTGCCCATGTTGGCTAAGCAGGAGCTGTGGGAAGGTGAAGGTAAGGCGGACAGTGTGAGAAAGACACAAAGTCTGAGCTGGAAATCTCAGGAGCTTGTCTTGTTGAGAAAACTGAAGGACAAGGAATGACGGACAGAATCAAGGAGCAGAAGGTTCATCGTTTGAGTCCAGTGCCAGTGCTCACATCTGTAATTCTAGCGACTTTGGAGGCTGAGATCTGAGGATCTCAGTTCGAAGCCAGCCCAGGCAGGAAAGTCTGTGAAATTCTTATCTCCAATAACTAATAAGAAAAATACGGAAGTGGCGTTGTGGCTCAAATGGTAGAGTGCTAGCCTTGGGCACAAAGAGGCTCAGGGACAGTGCCCAGGTCCTGAGTTCAAGCCCCAGGACCAGTCCCTCCTCCCCCCACCAAAAGAAGTTACATAGTTTAGGTCTCAAGGTATAGTTTGGGAATGTATGTAGGTTTCTGAAAACTTTTCAAAGGGAGCTGTAAAATCAAAACACACGGTAATCTCAGCTACTCCAGAGGTGGAGAATCTTGGTTCAGAACCAATCCAGGCAAAATTTAGTGAGACCTCATCTCAGTGAATGAGTTGGGTGTGCTGGCTCACATCTATAATACCAGCTACATGGGAAGCATAAGGATGAGGAATGAGGTTTGAGGCCAGTACTCAGACCAGCAAAAACTTGAGACTCTACCTGAAAAAATAACAAACACAAAAAAATAGCTGGAGTATATGGTTCAAGTAATAGAGCAACTGCCCAGCAAGCACAAGGCCCAGAATTCAATGCCCAGTACTCCCTCCCTGCCAAAAAACCCACCAGATTTTTTAAATTTTCTTCTCTCCCAGATATTCAGTGGCATTTTTCTAGAGGACTTAAGTAATAGTGTGACTTGGTAGGTTGAATGTGGAGCTGGAGAACCCTCTCATATTTCTTTTTTGTGGCAGTTCTGGGTCTTGAACTCAGGGCCTGACTGCTGTCCCTGAACTTATTTTTTATTTTGCTCAAAGCTAATGCTCTACCACTTGAGCCCCAGCCCCACTTTTAGCTTTTAGTGATACATTGAAGAGTCTCACAGACTTTCCTGCCTGGGCTGGCTCCAAACCGCCATCCTCTGATCTCAGCCTCTTGAGTAGTAAGGATTCCAGGTGTGAGCCCCTAGTATCTCACACAAACTTGGTTTTGTGTGTGTGTGGATTCTCTTGAAAGCAAAGGAATGCTGACATTCATTATGGGTCAGGAGTACCGTGTAGTGAGGACAGGTGGAAAGGGAGGGGTTGGTTCTGTGAGGACTGAGATGGAAAAGACAGTTCATAATTGAACGATGTTGGGGACAGCAGTAACCACAGCCTCTTCTTGTGTTTTCGTTGATCTTTTTACCTTCCCACTTCTTTCCCACGCTGATCTCTGCAAGTAGGGCCAGTTTGATTGGGGCCAATGTAGATCAACAAGTGGCATACCTGCCCCCTAGTGGCCATATGGCCCAATGACCTGTCCTTCCAGTTCTGGTTGATATTCTTTGGAGCAGTAACCCCCGGCAACAGAGGCTGAAATCTGGAGAAGAGGAAAAAGACATCAGTCTTAGGTCAGTGAGGAGGGTCCAGAAAGATCAGTGGTCTAAGAATGGGCATGATGCTACCTTTTAGGATTTTTTTTTGCCTGTACTAGGTTTGAACTCAGGACCGTGTACTTTCTCAGCAGGTACTCTGAGCCATACCTCCAGCTGGGCTTTGGTTTTGGTGTCAGTCCAGGGGCTTGAACATAGGGCCTAGGCATGATTCCTGTTTTCTTTTGTGCAAGGCACTTAGCGTTCTACAACTTGAGCCATAGCTCCACTTCTGGCTTTTTGTGGTTAATTGAAGAGTCTCTCAGACTCTTTTCCTGCCTAGGCTGGCTTTGAACCACCAGTCCCCAGGTCTCAGCCTCCTGAGTGGCTAGGATTATAGGCATGAGCCTCTAGTGCCCGGCCCCCAGCTTGGCTTTCTGCTAATAATTGGAGATCAAATCTTATGAACTTTTCTCCCCAACTGGCTTCAAACTGCAGTCTTCAAATCCCAGCTTCCTGAACAGTTCAGATTACAGGCATGAGCCACCAGTGCCCAGCTTCACCTTCTTCATGAAAATCTATTTGATCATCTCTCCACCCAGCTGGATGGTAGCCAGTCTTTCAGACTGATGACAACACACCAGATACCATGAAAAATGCCTTACCCAGATCATTGTCTGAAAGAACAGCTGTATAGGTAGCTACAATTATTAGTACCATTAGAGAAAGAAACCCAGGCTCAAATACAGACTGAGATCTGATCATCAAAGTTCGAAGCCAGCCTGAGCAGGAAAGTCTCCTTAACCACCAGAAAACCAGAAGTGGTGCTGTAGCTCAAGTAATAGAGCACTAGCCTTGAGCAAAAAGAGCCCAGGGACAGCACCCAGGCAGGGAGTTAAAGCTCCATGACCACCACCACCAACAACAACAAAAAAACTAACAATTCACACAATAAATTGCTGGCCCCAGACCCGGCTCTGCCATTTGCTACTGGTGTTACCTTGGGCTGACTTCAAACTGAGATTCTCAAATCTCAGCCTCTAGAGCAGCTAGAATTACAGATGTGAGCCACCAGTGTGGAGCTAACACTGAGCATCTTATTTATGGACACCCCCCCCCCCACCAGCACTGAGTTCTGTGGTGTCTGTGTTTAAACATTGGAAGGAATGTTCCAGAGTTTTCTCGCTGCCAGCAGGTGGTGCTCAAAGAACTCAGCCCTGAAAGGTCCCTGGGAGTATGTATTCCCTGTACTGTGACGTCATGGATAGCTTGGGAAGCCAGAGGATAGATCTTTCACTGGTGAGAGAAAAGGTAATTGCCACCAAGTATAGCAGGATAGAGCGAAGGGGAGGAGTTAGGAATGGGGGCAGGCTGATTGGTTCAAACTTGTCCCTGTGGGGGAGCAGCACCCCCTAGTGGTGAATCTCAAGATGGTCAGGGGTGAGAGGGACACCAATGGATTCATAGCTGGGAATACTCCCTTTAAGTGGGAGAGGACTTCTGAAACTACTATTGGCCTTCTCTCCAGAGCCACAAGGAAAGGCCTAGAATGCTTATGGCTCCTTCCCAGGCCAGAGCAGTCCAATGCAAAAGGTATTGCAAAATGTGGGGGGGGGGGAATCCTGTTTCTACTAGCCATGGGCTAAAAAGAATGGTCTCGGTCAAGGACATGTGAAGATCACAGTCTATTCTGGGAAAAGCCTGCATCCTATGACTGCTATCTTATGTAGAGGTAGAAAAGCCTGTCTTCCTCACTTCAACTACAGGCCAGGGGTCATGGGGATCCTTGTTCATATTGACAACCATGAGTCCTCTCTCCAATTAACCAACCTGTACTTCAAGCTATATTTCAGGGTCTACCTTCCTGGAAACCATTGTTAACACTAATATACATACTATGGTCCTCTAGATCTCAGCCTCTTGACTGCTCAGATTATAGTTATAAGCCACCAGTACCTGGTTTAATTCTTCCACCTTCCTCCTCTTCATCCTCCTCCTCTTCCTCTACTTCCTCTTCTTCCTCCGTTTCCTCCTCTTCCTCCTTGTCTGGCAGTCCTGGGTCCCTGAGCACTGTCCCTGAGCTGCTTTTGCTCAAAGTTAGTGCTCTACCACTTGAATCATAACTCTACTTCTGGCATGTAAAAACATAGTTTATTAGGGATTAAGAGTCTCAGGGAACTTCCTATTTGTCTGGCTTGGAACCATGATCCTCAGATCTCAACCTCCTGAATAGCTAGGATTATAAGCATGAGCCACTGGCACTCAGCTGGGCTGGATACATTTGATCAAATGTTTCCCTCTCATAGCTCATAGAACATTCTGTAGTACAGCACTTCTAGATTTCTCCACCTGGTAAGCCTGTCTGCACTTTGAGTTTCGTCACTTTGGAGACCAGTTTGGTAATAGAAATCTTATATCCTCACCGAGAACAAGCAGACGGGCGCCAGTGACTCACACCTGGAATCCTAGCTACTCTGGTGGCTGAGATCTGAGGATCACAGTTGGAAGCTAGCCTATCAGGAAAGAGACTCTTATCTCCTCCAAAAAAGCTTATCTCAGAAAAAGCCAGAAGTGGTGTTGTGGCTCAAGTGGTAGAGCACTAGCCTTGAGCAAAAGCAGCTCAGGGACAGAGCCCAAGCCCAGAGTTCAATCCTCAGGAGGACTGGCAGAGAGAGAGAGAGAGAGAGAGAGAGAGAGAGAGAGAGAGAGAGAACTGGTGAGACTGTCCATCACTTGTCAGACCCCGTCGCGGCTGAATGTCAAGTTAATTAATGGCTTCTGGAGCTGATTGTCAAGTGTTCAAATCCCACCTCTGTCACTTTTGCTTTGAGTCCAGCTCTCTGGTGAGTAAGGGTAGTAACAGTTCCTCTCCTATATGGTCCTTGTAAAGATAGAGCAGGTTGGTTTTCATAACGCTTTTATTTACAGCAGTATTTACACAATGGTAAGTGCCATGGGACGTATGAGCAATTTTTATTTCCATAAGCAAAGCTTTTTCCCCCTCCCCCCATGAGTTGATTTGACAAGATTCTGGTGAACTTTTTTTTTTCACTTAGCTATTCCTCAGCAGATCTTTAAAGCTTCCTCCTGGTGCCTTACTGCCACCAAATCTGTCGTATATGCCACTCTTTCTGGACCCCCACTTGGACTCTTCCAGTTACCCAATGGGAGAGGTCTCCCTATATCTGGGAATCTTGGCTGTTTCTCATGTAAGGTCACGCATCCCTTTCATTTCCAATAGTATTCTTTTGTTTATAAATGCCCGTCTCTTCAAACTCTCATTCTAAAATGGACCAGATGACACTGTTTTTCTTCTGATCCAGTTCCTTCAAATTTTACTTTTCCCACTTCTTGGGTCCTCCCCTCTCACAGACAACTTTCCTTTGGGGTGGCCTGGGTAGCTAGGGGCCCTTGGGCTGAGTAATTGATGCTGTTTGGGGGAGAGAGCAGGGCAGAGGGAGGACCATAAAGGAAGGACTTAACCAAGACCAGTGTATTTTATTGATAAGACCACAGTGTGTGTGTGTGTGTGTGTGTGTGTGAGAGAGAGAGAGAGAGAGAGAGAGAGAGAGAGAGAGTCCCATTGAGTCAGAGGCTCCTTCCTCTTCCCCTAGGGTTACAACTAAGAGAAGGAAGGAATGGATCCCAGATCTCTACTTTCTCCAGATCTAAGGCTACCCTCATCAGATCAGCTGTCAGGGGAATGAGAAATAGGATCTGAGCTCAAAGTCCAGGGGTAGTGCAATATTGGACTGTGAGCCTCAATTCTACTTCAGTTCTGGCGCTGTTTCTAACTAGTTATATGAGCTTGGGTAAGTCACACCCTCCTCTAAGTATCAGTTTCCTTCACAAGGGGGGTTGAATTAGTTGAGTTGTTTTTCAAGCTTTTCCTCCCTCAGAATAGTAGGCTCGATCAATGCATTCTGCAGGTAAAATCAAAGGTCTTTTCCTAAACTCTCATAAAATAACAGCAGTAATCATGAATGTACAATACTTTCACAATCTCTCTCCCCCCGCAAAAAAAATAGCTGTGAATCAGTGAACCTGCTACCTTCAATACCAGGACACAGAACAAAAGGAGTCTGATTCTTGCTCTAGCTAATACATTGAACACAAAGCTTTGTGTGTGCTATGCTGCAATGTGGTAGGGGAAAGTTTTCTGCCTGAGGCATTCTGGGATATGAGAAATGAGGTGGACACTGGTGGCTTTCGGAGCATTTGTCTGGTTCCACTTGGACTTGTCAGGGAACAACAGGTGGAGATAAAGATCTTCTGGGGTTTGGGGGATCCCTGTTCTCACTGGCCTTATTCCCTGTTGGTGCTTCTAATGCAGCGATGTGTCTAACTCAACCAGTCTTTTTTTGGGTCAGTTGTAGGGCTTGAACTCAGGGCCTGAATGCTATCCCTGAGCTTTTTCACTCAAGGCTAATGTTATACCACTTTGAGCCACAGCACCACTTCCAGTTTTCTGGTGGTTCCTTGGAGAGAAGAGCCTCATGGACTTTCCTGCCCAGTCTGGCTTCAAACCACAATCCTCAGATCTCAGCCTGAGTAGCTATGGTTACAGTCGTGTACCACCAGTGCCTGGCTCAACTAGTTACCTTGAGGATGATCCGTGGGTCTTTCTGGGAGAATCCCCTCTGTACAGATGCCCCCATCCCTGCAACCCATGCTCAGCCAAGGGCTCACCAGGGCTGAGTAGGTGAGGGCTGCCCCTTCCACAGCAGGATGACTACTGAGGGGGAAATGGAATTGGGTGGACGTTTTCCTTGCCTGCTTCACAGACCCTCCCTTTTACTTTGGGGGTGGTACAGTGAGAACTAGACCAAATCACCCCACTCCTCTGGCATACTCCAACTAGCTGCCTCTAATCCCAGGGCTGGACCCCTTCTGTTTCTACAGTGAGATGACCAATGAGATCAACAGTAGGCGTTGACACACATCTGGGCAGCTACAAGTTCTCCATCCACTCAGCCAGGAGGAGAGGTGGAAGGCCCACAGGGAAGCAAGAAGGAGGGGCAATGGCTGCTCTGTATGGGGGTACAGTGGGGGGGACACTGGGCTGACTTCTGGCTCACCCTTGGTCATCAGTGGTGAAAAGCCCTGAAGGGGCCAAAGAGGAGGGTCTACTGCCAGGTGGGGGGTGGGAAGGGGAAAGGGAGTAGGGTACTGTCAGGGTGAGGAGAAAAGTTACCCTTGCAACCCAACGGTAACTTGAGTCTGGCCACATGAGCGACTGGGAGAGGAGCTGTGTCCAATCCAACCCTTCGATTCAAGCCCAGGAGCTCTGGGCTTTGTGACAGGGACAGTCTGGGAGCCACCATCGGTTGTGGTGGTTTTTATCTGCTCTCCATTGCCTGGGCCTAGCAAGTCACCTTCCTGGGGTCTCTCAGGTGGGGTTTGGGGGTCAGTGGCTCCAGAGATGAAAAGGAAACCCCCCTGTACCGGAAGATCTGCTGCCTGTGAACCAAAGACCATGACAAGAGGAGGAAGGTAGCATGGTGGAGCTAGACATGCGTCCTTCAGTCAGGGAGGCTGGACACAGGGAGGATCACCATCCTCATTCTCTTGTGTTTGATCACCCTGGACTATCAGAGATCAGGGGTATGAAGACAGGCAGAGGAGAGTGAACTGTGTGGAGTCCACTGAGCTGGGCCATCAACTCAGACTGGCAGTGGGGAAAGATGAAATGAGGTGTCTGGAGGGAGGGGGGGAACTGGGGCAAGGGCAAGGGGATCCCTATCAGATGCTGGAGGGGTGGGTCTGGAGCTGGGGGGAGTACAGGTATCCCAATTCCTGAGAAATGGGGCACATTTCTCCTGCCTACCTTCTCTCAGCACCAGTGAGCAGCCAACTGAAGGGGTGGTGGTGGTGGGGTGTTCTGGGGCGAGGCTCTGCCTCCACTCTCCAGCCTCTGCCCTCCGCGCCCACGTGAGTTTCTTGGTCAAATAAACAACAAGCTCTTATGACTGAGATCTCAAGGAACAAAGGACAGCCTGTGGCTTCCAAGAAAAGGGGACTTGGAATTAGACTGGGCCAGGTGGAGGGGAGCGATGACAGAAGGGGTGGGAGGTGCCCCTCAAGGCTTGGGCATTGGGGCCCCTGGAAGAGGACCCCTACCCAGGCCCCACTGCAGGCCAGCTTGGTCAGGAGATCTCATTGCCAAACACCTCAAGCACAAGAGGTGTGAGCTTCGTGCTGCTCCCGGGCTGGAAGGAGAGGCAGCGGTACTGCTTGGAGTGCTCCTCATTGAGGCTGCGCAGGTCGGCCAGCTTCTGGATCATCTTGGCATAGAGCAGGTGGCTGCCCGGGGGTGGGTGGCGGCAGCGGATGTAGGTCTGCAGTGTGTTGGACAGACGGTCCTGGATGGCCTCAATCAGCTTGCGGTCCTGTACTCCAGGTCGGTCTGTGGGCCAGAGTGGGGAGAAAAAGATTCAGGGGTTCTGCACTGAGTCTCCCTACTGCTCCATCTATCAGCACTCCTACCTACCTGCACGACCCTGTGTGACTGCTGACTTGGGACACCATCAACTTGCCTACAGTCCCTAAACGGCTGTCCATTGCATGTAGGATCAAGTGCTTTCATGAGCCCATCTGACCTGGCCCCTTCCTCTATCTCTATTCTAGGTCTTTCCCTCTGCCTGGGGTGGGTGTGGAGGTGGTTTGCTGGTCCTGGGGCTTGAACTCAGGACTTTGGCACTGCTCTTAAGTTTTTTCATTCCAAGCTGGCACTCTATCACTTGAGCCACACCTCCCTCCTCTTCCCACCCCTCACCCCTTTTTGGATCCTCAGATCTCAGCTTCCTGAGTAGCTAGGATTACATGGGTACCACCGGTGTCCAGCCATACCTTGATTTTTCAAAACTCTCATCACATTAGGAATTAACCATTACATGGTGTTCATCTCATGGAAGCTTCATGGAAAGAGAGAGTAATGGCCTTTGCTGTGGATCCCTATTCCTAGCCCAGTGCTTAGCAAGTAACTAGTAAGTCATTGCTGGCTATATAGACACAGGAGAGGAGAAAGGAGAGGCTGTGTTCTTGCCTTGGGCCTACAGAAGGAAACAAGAACACAGTACTGGGCACAGACTCTTTACTTGTTCTCTGAACATGGCTCAGGCTGAGCCAAAGCTGCATTGCCAATAAGACCAGAATAATTTCCTCCTCAGCCTTTTCCCCTCTTCCCAGCCCAAATAATAAGAAGAGATCAAGAGTCACCATACATTGCCTCCAAAAACAGTCTAGTCAGATCCATCTATCATTCTCCAGTTGTTTTTTGTTTTGTTTTGTTTTGCCATCCTAGGGGTTGAACTCAGGGCCTGAGTGCTGTCCTTGAACTTTTTATTCCGCTCAAAGCTAGCCCTCTACCACTTGAGCCACAGCTCCATTTTTGGCTTTTTAGTCATTAATTGATGATATGAGTCTCACAGACTTTCCTGCCCATCTGGCTTTGAACTGTCATCCTACCTGAATAGCTAGGATTAGAGGCATGAGCTACCAGTACCCAGCTACTCCAGGGTTTTATGCTTAGTCTCTAAGGAACCTTGAGTCACAGGAAAGCTCAGCCCAGTTCATACAAGAGGAGCCTGGGAATTGGGAACACACAGGCCTGTGACCCTGTTTATCTGGTTCTTCAGAGCCCATGTATCACCTTCAGTCTCTATAAGACAAAGCTAAGGGCAAGAGGGATCCCCCCAGTGGACCCCAGTAGGCCACATACCCCAGGACCGTGGGTATTTACTTTTTTTTTTTGGCCCGAACTCTGGGCCTGGGCGCTGTAGTGCTCTACCACTTGAACCACAGCGCCACTTCCGGCTTTTTTTCTTATGTGGTGCTGAGGAATTGAACCCAGGGCCTCAGGCATGCAAGGCAAGCACTCTACCACTGAGCCAACTTCCCAGCCCATGGTTTTTAGCTACTCTACTTGGTGGTCAGGGTGGGCTGCAGCTCAGTGGAGGCACCTGCCCACAGACTAAGAGGAGGGATTTTCTTTTCGCTTATGTGGTGCTGTGGTGCTGAGGAATCGAACCCAGGGCTTCAGGCATGCAAGGCAAGCGCTCTACCACTGAGCCAACTTCCCAGCCCCTGGGTATTTACTTTTGCTTCTGGCCTTCACTAGGACTTTGTTGCTCACTTCCCAGGTTCCCAAGTTCCCAGCAATCCTTGGGCTGCATTACCTGGGGAGACAATGCAGATGGCCATGAGCAGGACATGTTCCTCCTCGTGCAAGTTCAGCTTCTTCAACCCCACCTGGAACTTGATGAGGGGCTCAATCAGCTCCTGGTTGTGTCCCGCTGTGGGAGAGAATAGCCAGGTGTTGTGGACAGAAATGGGGGAGCCGCCCACCCTCATAGAGTCGGACCCTGGCCCTTCTTTCCCTAAAGGAGTGTTTGCCTAGACCCTTTCCATATGCCTGATGGGAACTCAAGACCCCCAGGTGAGGTGGAGCCAGAGGAAAAAGTACAGGAGGACTCCAGCCGTACCTTTGGTCACATCAGTCACATCGTATTTGTAGTCCTGGCTGCCACAGTCCCAGGTCATGTCATCCATGCTGAAGGACTGGTTAGAGCGCAACATGATCACCTCGATGGCACTGGACTTCAGCAGCACGATTTGGTCGTCAGCGGTGAGATCCCTGTGGGCAGGAGGCAGGAGGGTGTGGGGTGACCCTCACATCACAAATCACACAGCGCAAATCACACACATCTGTGTAGTGTTTTGGCCTGACAGGTGAGCTGCAGGTACTCAGATCCTTCATCAAGAGTTTACTTTTGGGGCTGGGAACGTGGCTCAGTGGTAGAGCACTTGCCTTGCATGCCTGAGGTCCTGGGTTCGATTCCTCAGCACCACATAAGCAAAAAGAAAAAAAAGCTGGAAGCGGTGCTGTGGCTCAAGTGGTAGAGCACTAGCCTTGAGCTGAAGAGCTGAGGAACAGCGCCCAGGTCCAGAGTTCAGGACCCACAACCAGACCCCCCCTACCAAAAAAAAAGTTTGTTTTTTGGTGCTAGTCCTGGGGCTTGAACTCAGGGCCTGGGTACTATCCCTAAGATTTATTGTGCTCAAGGCTACTGCTCTACCACTTGAGCCACAGCTCCACTTCTGGCTTGTTAGTGGTTAATTAGAGTCTCATGGACTTTCCTGCTTGGGCTGGCTTAGAACTGTGATCCTCAGATCTTAGTCTCCTGAGTAGCTAGGATTACAGGTATGAGCCACCGGTGTCCTGCTTCATCAAGGGGTTTGTAACCTAGTTGGAGAGGAAAAGAATATTCCTTGAGGGAGAACAAGTCAAGACTGCTTGTGTACTAAGGTGAGAAGTGAAACAGCTTGGTGACTAAGACAAAAGAAAGCCAGCCAGTGACTTAGGCAGCCCGAGCTTTTAGGGACAGGAAGAGAGCTTAAAGAAGCTTCCCAAGTTATGACATGAATAGGTTCATCTTGATACCGCCCATGATTCCTTTCTCTTATCTTTCCTTTCCCTTTTTTTCTTTCCTTTCCTTTCCTCCTTCCCTCCCCTCCCCTCCCCATCCTTCTATCCCTCCTTTTCCCTTCACTTTCCTTCTATTCCTCCTTTCCCTTCCCCTTTTCTTTCCCCTCTTCTTTTCCTTTCTCTTCCCTTCTTTCCCCTGCCCCTAGGGTGTAACTTTTTCCTTCAAGGTTGGCGCTCTACCACTTGAGTCATAGCTCCACTTCCAGCTTTTTTGCTGATTAATTGGAGGTATGTGTCTTGGTTTGTCTGCTCAGGCTGGCTTTGAAGCGTCCTCAGATCTCAGCTTCCTGAGTATCTAGAATTACAAACACGAGCCACCAGCCTCCTGTCCTCTAGTCCTCAGTAGTAAGCTCAATCAATTCTTTCTCCAGGAGAAAGAATTGGCCTTGGGCTTATCATGTTTCCACCAGGATACTCTGGTTCAAGACCTGATTGTCCTCTACAATAGACTCCTATTGGAACCCCAAACTCTCTCAGGTCTCTCGCTCATCTTTCCTACTTCTGCCTCACCTAAATGTCATTCTTGTGACCAGAAGTTCAACCTCTCTCTCTCTCTCGCCCTCTCCCTTCCCCCCTCTCTCCCCCACTGTTTCTCTGTTTCTCTCTCTCTCCTTCTCTCTCAGTGGTACTTGGATTTGAACTTAGGGCCTTGTTCTTGCTAGAAAGGTACTCTACTGCTTGAACCATGCTTCCAGCCTGTCCTTACTAACTCTACCTCCCTATTCCCCGCCTTCCCCCACCCCCAGGATCAAGCCTGTACTCCTTAATTTGGCTCCACCTCTTTTCCCAGCCTCACTTCCTATCCCAGCCTCTACCACCCCTCCATTCTAGCAATACTGGCACTGTGCATTTGGATGCTGTGTATTCTCACACTTCCATGCCTTTGAGCATGCTGCAAGCTCCGGGCAGGAACTTCCATCCTTCTTCTGATGTTCTGCCGTGTCTTTCTGCTCCTGAACCCAGCCCTCACACTGCAATACTGTAAGCAGAATTACAACCTACTTGCATTGCTGCTTTAAAAAAATGTTATTGTAGGGGCTGGGAAGGTGGCTCAGTGGTAGAGCGCTTGCTTTGCATGCATGAGGCCCTGGGTTCAATTCCTCAGCACCACATAAGCAGAAAAAGCCAGAAGTGAAGCTATGGCTCAAGTGGTAGAGCACTAGCCTTGAGCTGAAGAGCTCAGGGACAAGCGCCCAGGCCCAGAGTTCAGGCCCCATCACCGACAAAAAAAAAAAAAATGTTATTGTAAACTAGTATATGTTTAGGACAAGCAGAAAAGGTCAAAAGCTATGTACATATGACCATATAAGATGATGTTAAGTGAAATGAACCCTAAGATAGGGACACAAGTGTTTTTTCTTTCTTTTTTTGCTCTTGTTTTTAACGTATTTAAAATGTACTATGTGATTTTTTTTGCTTTTCTTGTACGTTCTTCCCCCACAGCATAACCCCTGTTTTCACTGTATTTGGTGTGGGTGCACTGCATCTTGTATATCCAATTTCTAATTTGGGGAGGGGAAGGGAAATAACAACATACTTAAATAAGGATACAGGTTGACCCATTTAACAATGAGATGTACAAGACACTATGTTAAAAAGGAACTTTACAACTTGGCGGGGGAGGGGAGGGAGGAGTTGGGGAGGTGGGGAGGGAAGGGATCCTAGGGGGAAAACAAAGGAGGAGGTAACAATGCTCAACAGGAAATGTACTCATTACCTTACTCATGTACCCCTCTGTACAGTATTTTTACAATAAAAAAACATAAGAAAATGTTATTGTAAAGGTGATGTACAATTTGGGTTACAGTTTGTGCTTTGCTTTTGCTTTTGCTTTGCTTTTCCCTGTGTTTCCTTTCAGCTTTATAAAAGATTGTTTCTGACTCTTTGGTTTACTTGTTTTTGGTGTTTGTGTTTGCGTGTGTGTGTGTGTGTGTGTGTGTGTGTGTGTGTGTGTGTGTGTGTGTGTGCCAGTCCTGGGGCTTGAATTCAGGGCTTGGGCTCTGTCCCTAAGCTTCTTTTGGTCAAGGCTAGCCAATCTATCACTTAAGCTATAGTTCCACTCCAGGTTTTTTGTTAGTTTATTGGAGATAAGAGTCTCACAGATGTTCCCACCTGGGCTGGCTTTGAACTAGGATCCTCAGATCTCAGTCTTCTGAGTAGCTAGGATTACAGGTGGGAGTCCACAGTGCCTGGCTTAATTCTTCTTCTCTTGAGCTATGATCCATTCATCCATTGCTTATAGTTTCATACCCTGAAGGCATGCAGAACCAAACTTTCACATGAACATGAAAAGTCCCTTTTTACCATGGCTAATGGATTTTTTTTTTTTTGGAAGTTGTGGGATTTGAATGCAGGGCTTCACATTTGCTGAGAAGCTCTTTTCTGAGCTGTTACTTTTGAGATAAGTGTCGCTTCCTGCCTGGACTGAGATCTTCCTATTTTTTTGCTTCCTGTTGTAGCTGGGATAACAGGCAAGATCACCATTCCATTTGTGTGTGTGTGTGTGTGTGTGTGTGTGTGTGTGTGTGTGTGTTTATGTCTGTGTCTGTGTCTGTGTGGTCCTGGGTCTGAACTTGGCTTGGGTATTGTCCCTGAGCTTTTGTGCTGAAGGCTAGCGCTCTACCACCTGAACCACAGTTCCACTTCTGGATTTGTTTTTTTTTGTGTCCAGTCATGGGGTCTGAACTCTGGGCCTGGGCGCTGTCCCTCAGCTCTTCAGCTCAAGACTAGCGCTCTACCACTTGAGCCACAGGGCCACTTCCGGCTTTTTTTTTCTTTTTGCTTATGTGGTGCTGAGGAATGGAACCTAGGGCTTCATGTATGCAAGGCAAGCGCTCTACCACCGAGCCACCTTCCCAGCCCCATGGATTTTTTTTTTTTTAGTTTAGTGGAGAGAAGAGTCTTACAGACTTTCCTGCTCAGGCTGGCTTCAAACAATGATCCTCAGATCTCAGCCTCCCAAGTATCTGGGATTTCAGACATGAGCCACCAGTGCTCAGCTAGGATTTCTTTTTTTCTTTTTCT
This sequence comes from Dipodomys ordii, assembly GCF_000151885.1. NCBI lineage: Eukaryota > Metazoa > Chordata > Mammalia > Rodentia > Heteromyidae > Dipodomys > Dipodomys ordii. Next base: position 4,118,208 of record NW_012267258.1, on the reverse strand, counting down.
TTTTAAAATACTGTACAGACGGGTTACAATTACATGGGCAAGATAATGAGTACATTTCTTATCAAGCAGTGTAGCCTCCCTCCTTTGTTTCCCCTTCCCATCCTCCCCCCCCAATCTTCCCCGGCCCTCCCCCCCCCCCCACCAAAGTTGTAAAGTTCTTTTTCGACATAACGACTCGTACATCTCATTGTTGCAATGGGTCCACCTGTATCCCTATTTAAATGATTTGTTTTTCCCCTTCCCCTCCACAAATTATGCGACATCAAATACAGTGAAAGCAGGGGTTATGCTGTGGGGGAGGGACATACAAAACAACAAAGAAATAATCTTATAAATGTGTTAGAAACAATTGCATGAAAGAAAAAAAACATTTGAATACATATCTTAGTGTTAATTTCCCTAACATCACCTTATCTGACCTTTTCTGCTTGTCTCAGACATATACTAGATATTGCAAATAAGGGAAACCATGGGACCTATGTTTCTTTGGGCCTGGCTTACTTCACTTAAGATAATTTTTTCCAAGCCTTTCCATTTCCTAACAAATGGGGCAATGCCATTCTTTCTGATGGAGCCATAGAATTCCATTGTGTGTGTGTATATATATATATATATCACATTTTCTTGATCCATTCATCTACTGAGGGGCATCTGGGTTGGTTCCATATCTTAACTATGGTAAATAATGCTGCAATAAACATAGTCGTTCAGCTGGGATTTCTAAGCATGGTTCGAAGCTTAGAACAGTGGTGCACAAGAGTTGATGCCAGAGGAAGCAGGTAGGAAGTCTCCTCCTACAGCCACATAGCTCCTCCCTGGTTTGCCCCCTTGTCATTTCATAGTTGTGGCCGCTTTGGGGCATCTGATCTGTGCCCTGGCATGGCGCTGCAGTGTCTATGTCTTTCCCACCCTTAAGGGCAGGGTCTAGCCCCTCCTTGCCTGTGTTCCCACGGTCCTGGAAGCAGGTTTCTGCCCAGCCCTTTCTCTCTTTGCAGCCATTGTTTACCTGTCTATCTCTTCCATCAGTCTGTGCATCCCTGGAGGGCAGGGACTGTGTGTCCTAGTCAACTTCTCTCTCACACACAGTTTATACAAGAAAGCTGTTTGTTGGATGGATGTGCCAGAAAAGGACATGACACCCCTGACCTCGGCCTTGGACTCAGGAAGGAGTCCCTAGAAACGAACTTGAGGCATCTGGCTCATAGAGCTAGGTCTCTTGCGACCCTCACTGGGTCTCTTGTGACCCAGCCTGGGTGCTGGGTCCCTACTTGCATCCTCCACTGCTTGGAGGACAACGTCCTCTCAATCTACTCTTTCCTTCCCTCCTTGCCTGCCAGCCTGCCTGCTTCTTCCTTCTTTCCTTCCTTCCTTCTTCCTTCCTTCCTTCCTTCCTCCCTCTCTCCCTTCCTCCCTCCCTCCCTGACTTTCTTCTTTCCTTCCTTTTTCTCTTTCTTTTTTGTGCCAGTGATGAGGCTTGAACTCAGGGCCTGGACACTGTTCTTGACCTTCTTTTGCTTAAGGCTAGTACTCTACCACTTGAGCCACTTCTGGCCTTTTGGTAATTAATAGGAGATAAGAGTCTCATGGGCTTTCTTGTCTGGGCTAGCTTTGAACCACAATCTTCAGATCTCAGTCTCCTGAGCAGCTAGGATTACAGGCATGAGTCTTCAGTGCCTGGAATTTCTTTTGTACTACCAAGGAAGAAAGTTTACCGATGATCCCTAGAGGAGGTAGGAGGAGGGAGCAGGGCCAAAGGCTGCTTAGGCATAGTTACACCCAGAACAGCCCATCCAGTCCCACCCTGCCAGATTCTCATCCTACCCCTATTCCCTCACCCACACACACTTCTCACCTGCCTTCCCATTCCTACAGGAGGATGGGCCCCTGCCTACGGGCAGCAAGATCAAAGCCACAACACAACCACTGGTCCTCGACTTCTTGGGAAGATAAACCTCTCACTTCGGCCTAATTTTTTTTTCAGGGCCTGGGCACTGTCCCTTAGCTTTTTTGCTCAAGGCTGGCACGCTACCACTTAAGCCACAACTCTGCTTCTAGCTTTTTAGTTGCTAACTGGATATAGTTTTAGGGACTTTCCTTCTTGGGCTGGCTTTGAACCGTGGTCTTCTGATCTCAGACTCCTACATAGCTAGGAGTGAGCTACAGGCACCCAGCATGAGAAACTTTCTTTTCAGGACAGATTTCCCAAGTGTTCAACCATAGTCTCCAATTACAAGCACCAAACATCAGCACCTAAGGGGCTCAGGGACTACCTGTCCAAGATCCTACTAGAGCAAGAAAGGACAAAGCCTGACAGGTAATCAAAACTAGAATAGAAGCCAGGTGCTGCCGTGCAGACTCTGCACCATAAAGTGTTTTCTTCTCTAGCTATTTACACAAAACAAGAGTCTGGAAGACACAGAGTTTGCAAATAATAACAGAAGGGAGGAGGGAGTTGGAACTTGTGCTCCATGGAATGTTTTGGTGGTTGGCAAGGAAAGGCTCTGGGTTTAGGTAAACCAGGCCCAGTAGCACGTGGGGTTCACCAAAGATACAGTCACTTGTTCCTGCCAATATGCCAGATGGCCCTTGTGCTTATGTTGCAACCAAAAGCGAATACAATAAGAGGGTTCAAGTAGAGACCAGAAGAGCAGTGGAGACTTTCAGGTTGTGGTGTTGGTGACACACATACAATAACAAAGTCAGTTATCTAAGGGCAGAAAGAAACTGGGAAGTGCCTCAGTTTAGCCCTATGAATTCCCAACACCCAGGGGGTCAGATCGTCATACAGACAATAAAGGACAGCTCTTAGTTTCCAGCTGAATTTGCCAATGTCAACTCATTTTCCTGCTCTCAGGATTAGCAGTTAATTGGAGATTAGAGTCTCATGGACTGTCCTACTTGGGTTGGGTTGAAACCCTGATCCTCAGATTTTAGCCTCCTGGGTAGTAAGGATTACAGCGGTGAGCCACCTGTGTTATCCTTTTCTAATTCTAAACTGCATTGTGTGTATATCTAATGGCAGTGGATACAATGAACTGGAAAGAATAAGGATCTAAATATATATCCCACTACATATATAAACTATATATTGGGAGATGGAATTGTCTTACAAAGTATCTACTAAAAGTGACAGTTGTTTATTCTTTTAACAGTATTGAATGCTGCAGAATATTCAGATGTCTTATATACATTATATTATTAAAACACTAGGACACTGGAATGAAGGAGAAGAATTTCTAGAATCTATAAAGGAGAAGCTCTAATCCAGTAGAATTCCTTATATCTGTTTTGGCCAAAGGGCTTATTCTGAACAGGAAATGGTGTTTCAATGGGAATCTGGCCAGGTACTGGTGGCTCACACCTGTAATCCTAGCCACTCAGGAGGCTGAGATCTGAGGATCATGGTTTGAAGCCAACTTGGTCAGGAAAGTCTGCCACTAAACTACAAAAAAAAAAAAGCTGGAAGTGAAGCTGTGGTTCAAATGGTAGAGCATTAGCCTTGAGCCTAAAAGGTCAGGGACTGTGCCCAGACCCTGAGTTCATGCCCCAGGACTAGAGGGGTGAAGAAGGGAATGTGGATGAAGGATGGTCAGGCCATATATGCCACTAAGCTTTGCTTCCATCCCTCTTGGGTTTCTGGATTAAAAAATATATATTTTTGTGTGCCAGCCCTGGGACTTGAACTCAGACCTAGATGGTATCCCTTAGCCTTTTTTCACTTAAGACTCTCCACTTAAACTATAGCTCCACTTCTAACTTTTGGTATTTAATTGGAGAATAAGACTTTCCTGTCTGACTGGCTTCAAACCTTGATCCTCAGATTTCAGCCTCTTAAGTAGCCAGGATTACAGGTGTGAGCCACTGGCATCCGGCATTTTTTTTAAAACAAGTCTATATGCCCTGTGCTTTCCTCTATCACTTCTTGAAACTGGGAGTGGGGGAATACTGTCCATTGAATGTGAAGGAATGATGCAAAGATTAGAGTCAAGGAAACAGGAGTGGACAAGGCACTGTCCACTCTAGTGAACTCTAGGCCTGGCTCTGACACCAGAAAGAGGTCCTGGCTGGCTACTAAACCTCATTTCATTATCCAGAAAGTGTGGGACAGAGAGCCCTTCGGGATCAGTTCCCAGAGTAATGCTGGTGGGCTAAATATCCAAAATGCAGACTCCTGGGCTCCACTTCCCCCAGACTCTGACTTAGGAAGTCTAAATCTATGTTTTGGGAACGTGGAGGATTTGTGATCTCCAAGCCTTCTTCTAGCCCAGTCATGGATTCTGACTGCTCCCCCCAGATGTTCCAGAAGTTTCTTACCTGAATCCTGGGATCATCTTGGCAAAGCCAATGACCTTTTGGATACTGTAACTGACCAGATCAGCCAAATGGGGCAACATGGAGAGCTGGGACAGGCCCAGTGTCACCGAGGGGTCATCTGGGTCTTCTTCATTCAAATCCAGGTAGGAGAAGTTGGAGGGCTCCATAATGTCTAGGGAAGAAGACAGGGAGGAGCTATTGAAGGCTGAGACCCTCTTGCCTGCCTCTGAGAGGAACACATGTATCATGGCTGCAGAACCAGTGGTAGCCTTCCTCCAGACTCTTTAGCCCAGGGCCAGGCTTCTTCAGGGTCTCTCTGTATCTCATCTCTTTTCTTTTTCTTTGGTCCAAGGCTGGGATCTGAACTCAGTACCTGATACTTTCACTCATTGGCTAGCACTCTACCAAATGAGCCACACCTCCAATTCCCCCCTCCCTCCTCTCTGTCAGTTGTGGGCCTGAATTCTGGGCCTGGTGGCTGTCCCTGAGCTCTTCAGCTCAAGGCTAGCACTCTACCACTTTAGCCACAGCACCACTTCTGGCTTTTTCTGTTTATGTGGTGCTGAGGAATGAAACCCAGGGCCTCATGCATGTGAGGCAAGCACTGCACCACTGAGCCACCTTCCCAGCTCCCCTGTGTCTCTTCTTTTAGCCTTATGAACTGGTAAAATCCAAGAGGCAAGCTGGGTGCTGGTGGCTCATGCCTGCAATCCTATCTACTCAGGAGGTTGAGATCTGAGGATCACAGTTCAAAGCCAGTCCAGGCAGAAAAGTCTGTGAGACTCTTATCTCCAATTAACCAGCAAAAATCTAGAAGTGAAAGTGTGGATCAAGTGGTAGAAGGCTAACCTTGAACAAAACAAGCCAAGCAAGAGTATGAGACCTTGAGCTCAAACTCCAGTACTGGAAAACACAAAAATTCCAAGAGGCAGAGATACCTGGAAAAACAAGACTTCCTTTAGCAATGGTTTTATAGGCAGACTATGTTCCAAATGATCCCAGCACTTGGGAGGCAGAGGCAGGAGGGTCTTGAGTTCAAGTCCAACCTGGGCTATATAGCAAGAAGACTTTGTCTCAACACTCCTCTCCCAAAACCAATAAAGAATGTGGAAACAAACAACAACAAAAAAAACAACCCATGAGGCTGGGCGCTAGTGGCTCACGCCTGTAAATCCTAGCTACTCAGGAGGCTGAGATTTGAGGATCAGGGTTCAAAGCCAGCCCAGGCAGGAAAGTCTGTGAGACTCTTATATCTAATAAACCACTAGAAAACCGGAAGTGGCGCTGTGGCTCAAGTGGTAGAGTGCTCGCCTTGAGCTGACGAGCACAGGGACAGTGCCCAAGACCAGAGTTCAAACCCCATGACCGACCAAAAAAAAAAATCATGGGGAGAGAGGGGGCTCAATCTTGCTAGTGATCAAAGAACTCCAAAGTAAAACATCTGCACTTTTCAGTTATAATTTAGAAACAAGATTGATGTTGGTATTTATAAAGAGTCAGGGACTCTTTACAATTCTTATGAAATGATGGGGATTATAGAAAATGTACATCTGTGCAGATAATCTAGACAGCTATTTGACAGTAAAGGTCAAAGCCTTCAATGACTGGGCATGGTGGTTCATGCCTGTAGTCCTAGCCCTCAGAAGGTAGAAATAGGAGGATGGAGAGTTTGAGGCTAGCCTGGTGAGTTCAAAGTCAGATTGGGCTACAAAGTGAGATTGTCTCAAAAACAAAAAGAAAGAAAGTAGCTGGGTACTGGTGACTCACACCTGTAATCTTAGCTATTCAGGAGGCTGAGATCCGGGGATTTCAGCTCAATGCCAGGGCCGGCAGGAAAATCTGTGAGATTCTTCCAATTAACCACCAGAAAACCAAAAGTGGAGCTCTGGCTCAAAGTGGTAGAGTGCTAGTCTTGAGCAAAAAAAAGCTCAGAGACAGTGGTCAGGCCTTTAGTTCAAATCCTATGATAAAAAGAAAGAATGAATGAATGAAGGGAAGGGAGAAGGATGAAGGAAGGAAGGGAAAGGAAAGGAAAACAAAGCAAAACCAAGCAAGGACTGGGGCATAGATCAGTAGAGGAGTATTTGTCTAGCATGCATAAGGACCTGAGCTTGATACCAAACACTGAAATAAAAAGCCTATAATTATGTGTTCAATAATCTCACTTCCATAAATTCATTATAAGAAAAAAAATTACTCCACAAGTAATGTGTTCTCTTACCAAAAATCTGGGAAACAGTCTAGATACCCAAGGATAATGAAATTTGATGTGCTAATATGTCCCAAAAATGACACAATCTTTAATAATTATTATTCAAGATCCATACATTGAATGCATAGCATTGAACTCAGGGCCTCATGCTGCCACATGGCTTTTTTTACTCACAGCTGACGTGCTACTCTTTGAGCCATATCTCCACTTCTGGCTTTTTGCTGGTTAATTGGAGAGAAGAATCTCCTTGATAGTCTGCTTGGGCTGGCTTTGAATTTAAATTCTCAGATCTCAGCTTTCTGAGTAGCTAGGATTACAGGTGTGAGCCACCGGTGCCTGGCATTCAGTGCTTCTCTTTAGTACCTGCTCGCTTCCTTTTCCGTCACTTCTGAGGGAGTAGATACTACGTCTGCTCCAACTGCTATCTCTGTCCACTTGGCATGGAGGCCCCTTCAATCTGTTCTCCATTCACACACAGGTGCCTCACCAAGTCTGGAGGGATCCTACCTGAGAGCTTCCCTACCCTCCTATACTCCCTAAGTAGAGAACTCCATTGTGAGAGGTAGATGGAGAAAGGATGGGAGCAGGAGGGAGATGGGGCAGGATGATGGAAAGGAAGTTAAGAAGGAGCCATTAGAAGAAAACTCTCTGGTGAGCTGGAGGTGACAAGTTACCCAGGGCTATGGTGGTCAGTGCTCAGGCCAGGAGACCTACCCCTTGTCTTTCCCATACCAATTTCAACTTTGAAAGGACCCAGAATCAAAACATCATGTAAAGCAGGGTACCTGTAATCCTAGCTACTCAGGAGGCTGAGATCTGGGGATCACAATTTCAAGCCAACCCCAGGCTGGAAGGTCTATGAGACTCTTATCTCCAGTTAACCAACAATAAACTGGAAGTGGAGCTGTGGCTCAAGTGGTAGAGCATTAAGCCCTGAGCACAAGAGCTCAGGGACAGTGCCCAGGCCTGGAGATCAAGCCCCCGGACTAGAACATAGATACACAAAAATCACTTAAAGAAATCAGATCACCACCCACAGAGGAAGCCTTGGCAGATCGTGGCTTAAAGGGTGAATCTGGCCTTAGAAGGTCCACCCTGCACATCTGGCACCCCAAACTTGGCCTCTTCTCAGCACAGGCCCAGACCAAGCCAGCCCTCTTCTGTGAGAGAGGGGCTGCTAGGTGCATACACTGTCTCACCCCGTGTCCAAGTACTGTTCGTGTTGGGGAACTTTATGCCACCTTCTATCCAGGTGGGCAGGTTCCTGGCCCGGCTCAGTTGGGGTGGGGGAGGGAGTCCTGCTTACCTAGAGAGGAGGTGTAGAGATCTACACCAGTAGAGAAGGATGAGTCTTTGGAGAGGCTAGATGTAGACCTTGGAGAATGGCTCCCTTCACTCGTATCCAAACGAACTGGAGGCTGGAAAGGAAAGATGTGGTCTCAGAGGCCTCCATTTTGAGGTCACCTTCCTTGCCTTGGCCCTGACCTCGGACAACAATGGCTTCAAGGAAGGTCCACAGGAGGGGGGAGGCCTCCCTCTCAGACCAGCAACTGTCCATTTCCTGATTTTGTGCCAACAAGATTCCATGGCCAGGCTGCATTCATGTCTGCCCATGAGCTTGGCTCAAAGTCCCTGGCCATCTGGTGGACATACCCGGAACTGGCCGAAGTCGGCATAGCTGGGGTCATAGGTCTTATGGTGGGCTTCCAGCAGAATGGCTATGATATGCTGTTGTTCCTCCGACAGCTTGGGCCGTAGGCTGTCTTTCAAGGCCTCTTCCTCCTTCCGCTTCAGGATCATCTCTCGTTTGCGCTGCACCTCCTCATCTGTCAGGATGACTGTGGGGGGTGGGGAGGGAGGCCAAGAAGGGGGAATTGGAAGAACTGAGCTGTAAAAACCTTCCCTATAAAAACCTTACTCTACTGGCTGTCTCCTCACACTCCCTAGGTACCCTGAGGTTCCAGGAGGCTCCTATGTTCCCCCACTTATTTATTGGTTTGTTGTTGTTTTTCATCCATCCATCCATCCATTTGTGCTAGTATTGGGATTTCAATTTAGGGCCTCAAACTTTTGCTTAAGCTTTTTTTTTTTTTCTGCTCAAGGCTGGAGTTGTACCATTTGACCCACACCTCCACTTCCAGCTTTTTGGTGGTTCATTGGAGATAAGAGACTCATGGACTTTCCTGCCCAGTCTGGCTTTGAACTAGGATCCTCAGATCTCAGCTTCCTGAGTAGCTAGAATTACAGTGGTGAACCACCAGTGCCTGGCAAATAGTGGGTTTCCTATGAAGAAAAGACAGATGTAGAAAAAAGAAAAAAGAGAGTTTGAGAAGCAGGATGGCCTGGCAGGAGGCTTTTTTTTTTTTTTTTTTGCCAGTCCTGGGGCTTGAACTCAAGCGCTGGGTGCTATCTCTGAGCCTCTCTGTGTTCAAAGCTAGCTAGCACTCCACATCCAGTCCTTTCTGAGTAATTTATTGGAGATAAAGAGTTTCATGGACTTTCCTTCCTGGGCTGGCTTTGAGTCACGATCCTCAGATCTCAACCTCCTGAGTAGCTAGGATTACAAGCATGAGCCACCGATGCCCAACTAAGGTCTCCTTCTTGTTCCTTCCCCTATAAAGAATGCATGTATGAGTGTGTCCATGAATGCATATATGTGTAATTGTATGTGTACACATACATTTGTGCATGTGTGCATGCATGTGTAAGTATGGGAGCAATAACATCTATCTCAAAGGACCATCTGCTTTGAGAACTTGATGTACACCTGGCTTAGATCTGTGATCCTCACATTTCAGCCTCCTGTACAGACATGGGCTACTGGTGCCTGGCTCAAGGAAGGTTTTGTGTCCTCTTGGAGTTCCTAGAGTCTAGCATTCCATCACTCTCATCTAGGACCCTTTCTCTGAGTCACTAGTGGCTGATAGACCATGGGAGACCCTCTCCTCCATGCAGGTCTGTGCAGGGGTTCCTGTGGAAGTAGTATCTGCTACAATGTGTTGGAGAGCTGCCTGGAAGGTGGGGTTGGAACCGGGGTGCCTGGCATGACAACTGGGCAAATAGACCTTCTGGCCAGGGCTTGCAGAGCCTGACGGCAGGAGTGGGCACTGGGGCTCTCAGCCTGTACCTACTTGCTCTGTGCTGGAGCTGCCAGGGCATCTGCCCACAGAACTGGGGCGTTTCACAAGGCCATGGAAAAGAACCACAAGTCCAGGTGTCAAGAAAAGCCCATTGGCTCAGGCCTCTCAAGGAAGGTAGGGGGAGGGGGATGAGAGAAGCCAGTAGGGTAGGGGTGAAGGAGAGCCCCTGGTGAGTGAGAATAAACACCCTGAGCCAAGGGCCTAGCAGGGAAGAGCGATTGAGGGCGAAAGATGGAGTGTTCCCTTCCATGACACCCAGTAAGCCCTACCAAGAGGAGGGCCGAGAGGAGGCCACGCCCATGACTGACTCACCTGCTTCAGGAGCTGCCAACCCTCCACCCACAAGAGGGTGTCTGCTCAGACCCTAAGAGGTCACACAGGGTGGGGGAGAAAGGAGCAGAGAACTTCCCAGGGAAAGGCAAGGGTGGAAGGCCCCGGCTGGGGGAAACCAAGCTTAGCTGTCTGGTCTTTCCTGCTCAGTTGAGGAGTGGGCAGAGCTGGTGATGAAAGGTTCTGGAGAAGGCTGGTTCTGCCCATCACACCGTGAGCCTATTTCTGTCAGTCACAATGGCCTGCTTCTGAGCCTTGCTCACGTTGGGAGCCCCCAAAGTAAGCTATGCTATTTTTCTTTTTTCTTTTTGGAGCCGTGGGGGGCCTTGCGGGGAGGGAGTCCTGGAGCTTGAACTCAGGGCCTGGGCACTCTACCACTTGAGCCCCAGCTCCACTTCTGGCTTTTCTGGTGGTTCACTGGAGATACGAGTCTCACAGACTTTCCTGCCTGGGCTGGCTTTGAACTGTGATCCCTAGATCCCAGCCTCCTGAGAACCTAGGATTATAGGGGTGAGCCACTAGTGCCTGGCTCTGTTTTCCTATTTGTATGTTTAAAGTTTCTTGGCTCCTCATTGCTTACTATGCCCAAACCAGAGTGAAGGCTCAAGATTATCCATGGTTTGGCTTCTTCCTAACTCTAGTCTCACTTCTCAGCATCCTTGGGCACAACTTCTTTTCTAGGGATCTGAGCCTTACTGACTTTCTCAAATATCACATTGCCAGCTGTGTGTCCTCTCCCTAACATCTATACCAGTCCTATCCCTTCTTTAGCGGCCAGATGGTCGCCCTCTTTTGCCATAAAGTCATTTTTGGGGTTTTGTTGTTGTTGCTAAATTGGAACTTTTGTTGTTGTTGCTATATTGGAACTTGAACTCAGGGCCTGGGAGCGGTCCCTGAGCTTTGTTGCTCAAGGCTAATGCTTTACCACTTTGAGCCATCACATCACTTCCAGTTTTCTGGTGGTTAATTGGAGATATAGAGGGCCTCCTGCCCAAGCTGGTTTTGAATGTGATCCTCAGATCTCAGCCTCCTGAGTAGCTAGGATTATAGGCATGAGCCACTGGAGCCTGGCTAAGTCTTCCACTCTTTAAGCCTACAGTGAGAACTTAAAAAGATCTCTGCACTACCCCATAAATTACTTAAGGCCAAGGGTCAGGTCATAATTCTTGACCTTTCTCCACAGCCCAGGAGGTTCATGATCACAGAGCTGGCCTTATAGTCTAATACCAAATATCAAGCGTATCAATGCAGATTGTACCTCCAAATGCAAGTCCTTGTCCTTGGCTAATGAAAGGGTATTGAGGAGTGCTCCAGGGTGCTTAAACCCTGCAATGTTGCCCTGAATGGCACACATGCCATGTCAGGCTACTGAGTAACTAAACACATTACCTCTTCCCCCGCCCCCCCCCACCCCGTGCCTGTCCTGGGGCTTGAAATCAATACCTGAGCACTGTCCTTTATCTTTTTTTGCCTAAAGCTAGTGCTCTACCACTTGAACTGCAGCTCCACTTTCAACTTTTTGGTGGTTTATTGAAGACACGAGTCTCACAGACTTTCTTGCTTGGTCTGGCTTCAAACTGTGATCCTCTCAGATCTCAGCCTCCTGAGTAGCTACAATTATAGGTGTGAGCCATCAGAGCCCAGCCTGTGGATACTTTTTGTATACACTGACTCATATATACTTATTCCTTGTTATAAACCCTTAAGGCAAGTGCTCTTATTGACCCTATTTTACAGATGGGGGACCTGAGGTCAGAAAGGCCACATGTCTTGCTCAGAGTCACACAGCTAACATGGTAACTGGTTCAGGCATCAATAGCCACAACCACCATGCTATCTACCTCTGATTATAACAGTTATGGCACTCAGTGGCACAGTGGCCACCAGCCTCAGAGCTGGAACTCACAACATGCTGCAGTGCCTCTGGAGAGTGTGAAGAATGAGAGTAGTAGTAAAGTTTGTCAATAATTGAATTTAAAAAGACAAAGAAAGGGCTTGGAAGGTGGCTCAGTGGTAGAGCGCTTGCCTTGCATGCATGAGGCCCTGGGTTCGATTCCTCAGCAACACATGAGCAAAAAGAAAAAAGCCAGAAGTGGCGCTGAGGCTCAAGTGGCAGAGCACTAGCCTTGAGCTGAAGAGCTGAGGGACAGTGCCCAGGCCCAGAGTTCAGGCCCCACGACCAGACCCCCCCAAAAAAAAGACAAAGAAAGACAAAGAAAGCTGAGTGCCCTCACACCTGTTATCCTAGCTACTCAGGAGGCTGAGATCTGAGGATTACAGCTTGAAGCTAGCCTGGGCAATAAAGAAAGTCTGTGAGACTCTTATCTCCAATTAACTACCAATAAGCCGGAAGTGGAGCTGTAGCTCAAGTTGTAAAAAGCTAAGGGATAGTGCTCAGACACCGAGTTCAAACCCCAGTACTAGCACAAACAAACAAAACCCAGCCAACCACAAAAACAAAGAAGATACCAGGTTCACATCACAGCATCTTTTTACAGTCACTTGCATCAAATAGCCAACACCCCTGTGTGAAGACTGGAATGACGGCAGAGAACCACTGATTCCTTGCTGGGTGCCCAGTCCAGAAACATCCATCAAAGTGATATTGATTAGATATGGACTAAGCCATACATCTCTTACATAGGAAGATGTGACTGTGATTTATCAAATAATGTGCTTAAAGGAGTTATTAATTTCTGCTCCTTAGGAAGCAGACAGACCTCTGTCCATGATGAAATCTGATACCATCAACTTAATTTGTTCCATTACTGGGTTCCCCTTCTGGAACCCAGCTTTTACAAATGATGAGACACTGCTCTCTGTGATAGGCTAGGCCTTAGAGACAGCATACGTGGCTGGGGATCAGCGAGCAGCTATGATCAGTGAGCTCTCAGAATTCTGAGCCAAGGTCTCCAGGCCCAGAGAGCAAGCAAGGCTGAGCAGGATCTATTTGAGGATAGCCTGACTTAGGACAGTGGAAAGAACTGGCCTTGTGGTGGTCTGATATCCCTCTCTCCTCCCTCCCTTTCTCCTTCCCTCCCTCCCTCTCTTCTTTCCCTCCCTCCCTCCCTCCCTTCCTTCCTTCCTTCCTTCCTTCCTTCCTTCCTTCCTTCCTTCCTTCCTTCCTTCCTTCCTTCCTTCCTTCCTTCCTTCCTTCCTTCCTTCCTATTTTCTAGTGCCAGTCCTGGAGTTTAAACTCAGGACCTATGCACTGTCACTGAGCTTTTGTGCTCAGGGCTAGCACTCTACAACTTGAGCCCAGCTACACTTCCAGCTTTTTGGTGGTTAATTGGGGATAAAAGTCTCACAGACTTTCCTGCCCGAGCTGGCTTTAAACACAATCCTCAGATCTCAGCCTCCTGTGTAGCTAGGATTATAGGCAAGAGCCATTGGCACTTGGCTGTTCTGGCATTCCTATTCTAATTGAAACTCAAGGCTTGGTATCTCCTGCACTGGTGACAGGAGAGCAGGCAGGGAGGACAGGGTCACAGAGTTCCATGGAGCCAAGGTACAAAACAAATCTGGAGATGGGCAGTTACTTCTGGCTGAATGTCTCTACCATGTAGTATGGTGCTCCTGGGAAAGAGCCCCTATCCCAAACACAGCACCTAGGCCTCATGTTGCTCCTTTCCATGGATATTGTCATCCTGTGGGGACTCAAAGGGGTCTGGGAGGGACATGAGTAGAATTCTAGTCCCAGCCTATCTCCAACTTGCTCTCTTACCCCAATCTCAGATGATCTGTGTATTCTTTCTATATTCGAGGCTAATAGGGGAAGCTCTGCCTGTTGAGACAGGCCAGGGGCTTCTGAGGCATCAGCAAGGTTGATCCTAACTCCTGGGACGGCACTTTACTATGCCCAGCTGTGTAACTACATCCACCTTCTCCACCACCACCTTCTCCTCTTCCTCCTCCTCCTCCTTCTTCTTTTGGAGGAGGACATCCTGGGACTTGAACTCTGGGCCTGGGCGCTCTCCCTGAGCTTTCTGTGCTCAAGTAACTGTTCTACCACTTGAGCCACAGATCCACTTTGAGCATGAGTCTCACAGAATTTTCTGCCCTGGATGGCTTGGAACTGAGATCCTCAGATCTCAGCCTCCTGAGTAGCCAGGATTACAGGTGTGAGCCACTGGCACCTGGCTCCATGCCATTCTTGGATGGCTGAAGTCTCAGAACCCCAGGCTCCCTGCCCCAAAGAGGACACTGCTTCCCAGAGGTAGGACAGGGGTTACATCATACCTTGTTTGTACCCACCTGAGTACACTCCACACACACATACACACTGCAGGCCCCAGCAAAAATGTGCGTGGAGCCTCATAAGGCGCCAGGCCTCGGGCCTTCTCCAGCATAAACACAGGATTGGGGTGGGGCAGAGACTGGGTGGGAACCACTGGCGTGTCCAGGCCTGCCTGCATGCTCTATGGGGAGGGGGGAGGGGAAGAAGGAGGGGCTGGAAACACCTTCCAAGGCTGCCAGTGTTGGCTGGAGAGACAAGATAAAAGAGTGAAGAGCTTTCATCAAGACTCTGATATGGGGATCCAAGGTGGAGGGCCTCAACTGTGCTGCTGATTCTCAGCTATGGCCATGGGAAACATTTCCTATTCCATAAACCTTGTCCTATGACTTTGCTCCTGCCACATGTGGAATCTATCCTCTGCGTATTTCACCCTCCAATAGTCCCACAGACAGAAGGAGGAGTGCTTAAATCGGAGCCCCTTCTGGAGACCCTGAGGATCATAGCTTGGAAGAATGGACTCTGTCCTAGTGCTGTATGGGGGTCTGAGTGCAAACTCTGAACAGCAGCTGTCGGGGGAGGTAGAGCAGGGTAGGGCAGGGATGGCTGTACAGAGGACTCTCCTGCCCAGGTTGGCCCAGGGCCCTGGCTCCAGCGGCTCCAGCATCTTGTGAATTCAGTGGCTTCCCTGGTTACCAAAGAACAGTACTAACTTCAGAGTCAGATGCAAAGTCCAAGGATTATTGGTAACGTGGGTCAGAATATTCCTGAAGGGCTGGGAATGTGGCTTAGTGGTAGAGTGCTTGCCTAGCATGCATGAAGCCCTGGGTTCCATTCCTCAATACCACAAAAATAGAAAAGGCTGGAAGTGACACTGTGGCTCAAGTGGTGGAGTACTAGCCTTGTGCAAAAGAAGCTCAGGGACAGCACCCAGGCCCTGCGTTCAAGCCTTCCCAGACAAAGCCTCCCCCAAACCCCAGTCCAACCCTGACTCTCACCCACACCCCCAGATACTCACACTCTTTCATCATGCCAATGTCCACACAGCGTTTGAGTCGACAGGCCTGGCAGTGGCGCCGATTGTCTTTGGTGATGCGACAGTCCCCATTGAAGGGACAGGTGAACAGTGCCTTCCGTTTCATGCTACGACTGTAGAGAGAGCACATGTCCTGAACTGGGTCACTGACCTTCTGGATCCTTGGCCTTGACTATGAACAGCTTACCAGGGTGGTAACCATAGTAACCTGTCCATGAGCCCCTTGATCTCTGTTTCTCCCATAGTGGGTGGCAGGCCCAGCCTGACCCTGGATCACCCTGTGAACCCTGTTGCCCTGTACAGGGCTGGGTGCACCTGTGGGTTCCTCCTCAGTTTATTGCTCATTCAAGTTCCATGGCTGCTTTTACATACTTTTACAGTCCTTTCTTCTCCTCCCCTCTTTAAAATTCCACAGGAAATATACCAAGTACATTTTCCTGGTAGAGTTTTCTGAACATACTGAAATGTACAGTATTCTAGAAATGCTTTCAATGAGAGGCAAGAATACTAGTCTCAACTTTCAGTCTTCTAGAGTCCAGAACAATCTGCAACTCAGGGATGGATGGGTACACTGATATGTGGATAAAGGAGAAAATACCCAAGGCCAAACCATAGCTCTAGCTGTCTAGGAAGAGAAGAAGAGAAGAAGCCTGATGAGCCGGTGGGAAACTGAGATCTGGCCTTGACTCCCTTCCCTTCCTTTCCCTCCCCTCCCTTCCCCTTCTCTCCCCTCCTCTTCCTCCTCTTCTTTTTCCTCTTATTTCTCTGTGCTAGGCTTGAACTCAGGGCCTGGCCATTATCCCTGAGCTTCCTTGCTCAAGGGTAGCACTCTATAACTTGAACCACAGTTCCACTTCCAGGTTTTTTGTTGGTTAATTGGATATAAGAGTCTCTGGGAAGCCAGGCGCTGGTAGCTCATGCCTGTAATCCTAGCTACTCAGGAGGCTGAAATCTGAGGATCACCGTTTAAAGCCAGCCAGAGCAAGGAACGTCTGAGAGACTCTTATCTCCAATTAACCACCAGAAAACTGGAAGTGGCGCTGTGGCTCAAGTAGTAGAGTGCTTGCCTTGAGCTGAAGAGCTGAGGGACAGTCCTCAATCCCAGAGTTCAAGCCTCATGACTGACAAAAAAAAAAAGCATCTCATGGATTTTCCTGCCCTGACTGACTTCCAATCAAGATCCTCAGATCTCAGCCTCCTAAATAGCAGAGACTACAGGCGTGAGCCATTAGTGCTTGGCTTTTTTTTTTTTCTTTCCTGAGACAAGATTTCAGTATATAGTCCAACTTGACCTTGACTTTCTGAAAGGTAGCAAAGCAAGAGCTCTGTGAAAACCGAAACCTACAAAAACAGTTCTTAGCTAGGAAGGTAGCACCCCACCCTCTAGTCCACGTATAACTACTTGGTGTGTGTATGTTTGCACATTTGTGTGTGTGCATGGGTGTGCATGTGTATAGTGTAGCATATGCATGCATGTCCCTGCATGTGCAAACTTAAGGACTCACTTGCCTAATTCCATGTTCTTCTTTACTGCCAGCACCCCATGAGAACTTTGGGAGGCTACATGGAGAACATCGCCTTCAAAGTGCCTTTCTGCCAGATTCTCACCATCCCTGCCCTAGAAGTTCCCAGCATTCTTCCAGCTCTAGTTATCTTCCCAAAGGAGCTAACAAGACTTAGCTCAGGAAAGACAGTAGCAGATAACTTTCTCCATGAGGAACAGCATCTTTAGAGCCAAATTCCCCTCTACCTCTTTTCTCCCTGAGTTGAGTGAGAGACCTCATCCTCTCCAGATACAGACACTGGCTATGAATTTTAGTGAAAAGTGACTTGCAGGGCCCTGGTGATTCGTGCCTGGAAATTTAGCTACTTAGGAGACTGAGATCTTAGGATTGTGGTTCAAAAAGCCAAACAAGCAAAGAAATAGACCACCAAAAAGCCAGAAGTGGAGCTGTGGTTCAGTAGTAGAGGGCCAGCATTGAGTGAAAAAAGCTAAGGGACAGTTGCCTGAGTTCAAGCCCTAGTACCCGGCTCATGCCTGTCATCCTAGCTACGCAAGAGACTGAGAGTGATCGTGTTAAGGTTTGAGCTCAATTCCAGCTTAAAAAGTTTAGAATACTCCAACTTAGACATATAGGAAGTATGAATAGGAGGATGATGGACAAAAAGTGATGTCTTTCTGAAAAATAATGAAAATGATAAGGACTGGGGACATGGCTCAAGCAGTAGGGAGTTTGCCTAGCAGGAGCAAGGCTTTGAATTCAAACCTCAGTCTTGCCTTAAAAAACAACAACAACAACAACAAAAAACCAACACCCAAACACTGCTTCTGTTCACTGGAACAATGGGATAAAGGACAATCATACTCTTTAGTCAACACACAGATGGAGACCAGAGGGAGCTGGCCCACTTGATCCCGAAAATGAGACTTGAAGAAAGTCCTGCAGCAGCTGCAGGCAATCAAAGACTCTTGGGTCACTTGAATCTTGGGTCCACAAGCGTCTCCTCATTTAATAGTGGGGGCCACTGAGGTTAAGAAACTTAGCAATAAGGCAGAAATGAAAGCTCTCAGGTCTGGAAGTCTTAGGGATCCAGAGGCTCTGCTTTTAACTTGCTTTCAACTTTGGAATTCAATGCAGTGAAGCCATGGGTAAATAGCCCCAGGCAGAGGCCCATGAGTAGAGCTCAAGGCTGAGGGGGGTCCCAGCAGGTAGAGGAAGTAGCTGCAGTTGACCTTGGCTGTGGTCTCCCCATCTGATGACCCTCTTTACCCAAGGGACAACAGCAGACTTGGGGTTGTGTAGGGGAGGTAGTGAACACCAAATCTATCCTGGCTAAAGCCTAGACTTGCCCCACGTGGCAACTGCCCAGAGAGAGACTTGGTGAGCCTTTTCTGCCATCATGGAAATGAACGCCTTTCACCTCTCCACCTCCACCACAGGCCCAATCTTTTCCTGAGAGGCAGCAGACTATGAAAGCTCGTGGGATGTGTTAGAGCTCCCCAGATGTGGTCACCACAGACACATCTGTCTATTCCAGAACGTGGGCTGGGTGCCCCTCCCTTCTTCCTCTCCTTCCCCTGCGGTTCTTGAGGATTCGTCACCTGTTACCACAAATGCCCACAATTCTCTAAACCTACCTGAAGACCAGAAGTTTCTAATTCAGAGCAAACTCTCATTTCCTTTTTTTCCCCCAGGCATTTAAACCTGAGGGGCTGCTCTTTCCTCCTACCGCAGTCTTGGCTGGCTCGAAACTCTTCCCGTGAAGCAAGCCTTCAGTGTCCCAGGTACCAAACAGAGCTAAGATGGTGCCCTGAGTCCAATAGCATGGCCAGCAATACCCGCCAAAGCCTTTAGCAGTGTCCAGTGGGGCCAAGCTCTTCCTGAGGCTCAGGAGAGGGTCCCAAGTCCCTTCCGAGACCCCCATCTGTCATTCCTGAGACCCCCCCCAGGAGGGGGCCCTTAGGGCACTTTATAGCCTCAACTGTTTTTTTTCAGGAGGAGCTGCTGTTGGCTTCTAGGTAAGCCTGGCAGCCTTCCCACTACAAGTTTTGTTTTCTTCAGGAAAGAGATTTAGGAGCTTTACCACCTTTTCCACTTATTAAAAAATGCTTTCTCCTATTATTTGACATCTGGAGCCCAATTTCAGGCTTCCATATAAGAGAGGTTGCAGATATCCATTGGCTCAACTATATCTGGCAACAGGAATAGGTAGGTTTGGGGCTGGGAAGGTGGCTCAGTGGTAGAGCGCTTGCCTTGCAAGCATGAAGCTCTGGGTTCGATTCCTCAGCACCACATAAGCAAAAAAGAAAAAAGCCGGAAGTGGCACTGTGGCTCAAGTGGTAGAGCGCTAGCTGAAGAGCTGAGGGACAGTGTCCAGGCCCAGAGTTCAGGCTCCACGACCGGACCCCCCCACCAAAAAATACTTGTGGCAACACACAAGTTATATACTTATAAACACAACATCAAATGAAACCGGATATACATACTAAAACCTAGAAATAAATTAACTACAGGAATAGGTAGGTTTGGAGTCAGAATGCAATAAAAAAATTTAAAAACGTAGAGTTGAATTAAAAGTAAATACTTGAAGCTGGTACTAATGGCTTATGCCTGTAATCCTAGCTACTCAGGAGACTGAGATCTGAGGACTGAGGTTCAAAGCCAGGAAAGTTTGTGAGACTCTCTTATCTCCAACTGATACCAAAAAGCCATATGTAGAGGTGTTTCTCAAGTGGTAGAGTGCCACTTTGCACAAAAAGGTCAAGTAAGCGCAAATGGTCTTAAGTTCAAGCCCTAGGATCAGGACCAAACACCATTTTTTTTTTTTTTTGCCAATCCTGGGGCTTGAACTCAGGGCCTGGGCACTGTCCCGGAGCTTCTTTTTGCTCAAGGCTAGCACTCTATCACTTGAGCCACAGAACCACTTCTGGCCTTTTCTGTGGTACTGAGGAATGGAGCCCAGGGCTTCATGCAGGCTTGGCAAGCATTCTACCACTTAGCCACATTCCTAGCCCCAACACCAAAATTTGAAGGTAGAAATCCTAGTGTTCTTGCTTTCATTGTATGAGATTAGTATGAAGCTCCAGAGTATTGCAAAGGAGAAGAGATGATAGAAGCGGGGGAAACCAGAACAGAGAAAGAAGAGAAAAAGGAGGAGGAGGAGAGTAAAGTCCTGAGCTCTTTCTGGAGCCAGGCACTGACTCTCACAGCACTACCACATTAGCCATAGCTCCACTTCTGTTTTTGTTTTTTTTATTTTTTTGCTAGTTAATTGGAAATTAGCTATTCATAGACTTGGCTGCCCGGACTGACTTTGAACTATTAGCAAGGATTACCAGTATAAAGTACCAGCACCTGGCTTGGAGCTTTAAAATTATTATTCTTATTTGAAAATACAAATAATCCACTCTTCCCAGGGCCTCTAAATACAAAATCAGAGGAAAGGGCTGGTGAGGGGGAGGGTGGAGACACCTGACACTCGGGGTAGTGGTAAGCAGTCAGGTTGAGCCCTCAGGAAGCTCATTTACTCCAACAGCCAATGCCAGGGCCTTCCCAGAACCTGGACCTCAATCCCAGGGACTTCAGCCATGTCTGCTCCAATATGTTTCCTGGGCCACAGGTCTTCTTGACTTCAAGACCAATTTCCTCCACTCTCTCCCTCCTAAAAGCATTTCCACACATATGGCTGTCATCTAGTCTCTGCCCACAAAGAGTCAAGGCAGCCAGGCCACCTAACCCTGGCTCTGTGCTTTATCTTGAAGACCTATACCCTACCCTACCTTCCTCCCAAAGCTAATTGCCTGTGAGCTGGTTTGGTGTTCTGAGAAACAAGAGCCTTGGAATTCTAAGGGAGCCCAATGCCTTTGCTGTTCTCTGAGCCTGAACCCTGTCATCCTCTGGATGGTTGGCAATTATACCCTAGCTCAGGAAAAGGGCCAGGGGTGGTGCAACCATGCTAAATATAGACACCATTTCTAGAAAGCCAGGGGTGAGAGAGGACATTTACTGATTCTCATGCCAGAGACCAATTCATCAAAATATGAAAGAGACAAGAAGTTCACAAAAGCATCAAGTGCCAGGGGCTAGGGGCTCAAGTCTGGGACAGTAAGGCTCTGGTCAAAAATGGGGACCTCTATGGGGCTGGGAAGGTGGCTCAGTGGTAGAGCGCTTGCCTTGCATGCCTGAGGCCCTGGGTTCGATTCCTCAGCACCACATAAGAAAAAAGAAAAAAGCCGGAAGTGGCACTGTAGCTCAAGTGGTAGAACGCTAGCCTTGAGCTGAAGAGCTGAGGGACAGCTCCCAGGCCCAGAGTTCAGGCCCACAACTGGATTCTCCCCCCCCAAAAAAAATATTGCCCAATAAGCCAGGCACTGGCGGCTCACACCTGTAAACTTAGCTACTCATGAGGCTGAGATCTGAGGATCATGGTTTAAAGTGAGCTCAGGCAAGAAAGTCCACAAAAGTTTCTTCCCAAATAACCAGCAAAAAGCTGGGAGTGGAGCTGTTACGCAAGTGGCAGAGTGCCGGCTTTGAGCCAAAAAGCTCAGAGACAGCTCCCAGGTCCTGAATTCAAGCCCCAGTAGTGGCGTCAACAAAAAGAAAAATGAAAAAGAAAAAAGAGGGAGGAGAGGGGAGAAAAGAAAGGAAAGAATCCTCAGGGTACACTGAGAATGAATTTAAATAAAGGATCCAAAATTAGAGTGTTAAATCCTAAAGAAACAAGAACAATGACCAAAAGAAACATACTATCTTCATACCATTGCAGCTATCTTCCCCACTCTCCTCCTGTCCTCCCACCCCCCATTATTTTTTGTGTTTTTTTTTTTTTTTGTCAATTGTGGGGCTTGAACTTTGGGCCTGGGTGCTGTCCCTGAGCATTTTTTTTGCTCAAAGCGAGTGCTTTACCACTTTGAGCCACAGCGCCACTTCCAAGTTTCTGGTGGCTAATTGGATATAAGAGTCTCATAGACGTTCTTGCCTGGGCTGGCTTTGAACCATGATCCTCGGATCTCAGCCTCCTGAGCAGCTAGGATTACAAGTTTCTCCACATTATTCTTGGGCCATCCATAGTCAACCACACTTATGCTCTTTCATCCACATCCCAGGACATCTGTGGAGGGAGACCAGTTGACCTGGCCAAAGTTCTCTGTCCAGCAACAATGACTTCCTGGTGAGTCATTTACTTGTGCCCCTAGAGTGCCCTATGTGGCTGCTCCTCCCATGATTTCTATTTACTCTAGTGAATTTAAGCACTTTGAGGTTTAATTGGCTGGACATTTGCCCCATTTTTCTGCTTCCCTTCACATCAGAATTCTTAGAAGAGCTACAAATATCAGCTGAGTGATCTTCCTGAAAGCCAGAACATTCCTCATGTTCCTGCATCCTCACTAGCCTGTGTTTTACTCCCTCTGTCCTTCGCAAGACCCATAATTAACAAACTCCCTGCAGACTGCGGGGCCAGCAAACAAAAACATTGACTCCACACTGTCCCTTTTATCTTAGAGCCTGCAGCACACAGATTCCCAATGTCTCCCCTCTTCTCTCCCCTCCCTTCTCCTCCCCTCTCCTCCCCTCCTTTATCCTCCTCCATTCCCTCTCCAGTCCTCTTCTGTTCTTCTTTCCTCTTTTTCAGTCCCCTTCCCTTGCCTCTTGTTCTCTCCTCTCCTTTCCAGTCCTCTACCCTCTCCTCCCTCTTCCTCCCTTTCTTCCTTTGTTCTCTTCCTCCCCTCTCTACCTCCCTCCCTTCTTCCCTCCCTCCCTCCCTTTCTTTCTTTCTTCCTTTCTTCCTTCCTTCCTTCCTTCCTTTCTTTTCCAGGGATGAACTTAAAGGACTTGACAAGCTAGGCAAATAGTCTACCACTGACTTACATATCCAGTTTTAACCAGTCATCTGTAAGACATCATCATTGGATGATATCTTTGCAAAAGGAATCTCTCTGATACTCTTTTCTGTCATTTATACCTTTCCTTTTATATTGGACCTTATACAACATTATCCATGATAGAAACATGAGAGAAACACTAAGATACATAAATATGGGTCAGAGCATTCACTATGTCTAATACACATTACATAAATTTTATAGATTACATATGAGCTAATATCTATATATTTATATATTAAATAAATGTTTTAATATATACAAATGGAAACATGTATATAACTATACATATATATGTATTATATACTTGTGCATTTATACATATATGTATATATGCTGTGTATACACATATATATCATATATATGATACATTTGTATATCTTTAGTTTGTAGTCAATCTAAATATTTTTCTCGTCCAGCCCTTACTTATTATGCTCTGATTGTTAATATATAGCCAAAAAGTTCTGATCACCTACAGATCAGTTGTGCAGACTTTTATTTCACACTGGAAATACCATCTTTCTCAGATGATATCCATATACAGAAGAGCAGAAGCAGATGCAACATGAACTTACTTTTGGGAATTGACCCACAATGGTCTCTAATTCCTGGCTGTAGATCAATAGAACTGTGGTCCAACCTTTGTCACCCTTCAATTTCATTTCTGGTCACCCTTTGGTTTGAGTCTTGGACTTGCTCATATGACCATAACTAGCCCCTAGAGAAGTTTAGTTTTATCTCAGAAGTCAAACAGAATACTCATGGTCAGACAGGATGACCTGTCCCCAGGGTTTGTAAAAGAGTCCATGAACTATCACTATAGCAAAACTCTGAAAACTGCTGTGACAGAGTTGAGGGTGCTTCTTGAGAGCCAGGACTTGGCAAAAACATTTCTGGTCTCCAGAGGAAACTACTTCCTGGGATCAAAATTGCACAAACAAACAGATGTAAGTAGCTAAGTGCCAGTAGCTGACACCTGTAATCCTAGCTACTCATGAGTCTGGTATCTGAGGATCAGGGTACTCAGGAGGCTAAGATCTGAGGATCAAGGATCCAGCCTGGGCAGAAAAGTCCATGAGGCTCCAGTTAACCAGCAAAAAGCCAGAAATAGAGCTGTGGCTCAAATGGTAGAGCACCAGCTTTGAACTAAAATGCTGAGTGACAGTGCCCAGACCTCGAGTTTAAACCCCGGTATTAGCACACATAAATATATATATACACACTCCAAAAACAAAAACAAGAGAACAAACAAAAAACAGGTAAAAGAGGCAAGAATCTTCAAGTAATTATCAATACCAGACTAAAATGAAAAATAAATAAATAAGGGCTGGGAAAGTAGCTCAGTGGTAGAGTGCTTGCCTTGCATGCATGAGGCCCTGGGTTCCATTCCTCAGCACCACATAAGCAGAAAAAGCTGAAAGTGGCACTGTAGCTCAAAGTGGAGAGCACCAGCCTTCAGCTGAAGAGCTGAGGGACAGCGCCCAGGCCCAGAGTTCAGGCCCCATGACCAGCAAAAAAACAGACAGAAAAACAAACAAACAAACAAACAATAAATAAATAAATAAAATTTGGATGAAGAAAAGGAGGAGACAGCAGAGGAAAGAAGAGGAGAACTGATATAGATAATAGATTCTTATTATTCACAGTAGTTATAATCTATATAAATCACTGTGAACATTGGATTAACAAATACTGGACCTTTGCTCTTGGGGGAAATAAAGTTTATGTTCCTAAGAAACTGAGGTCAAGGAAGAAAAAACATTTGAGTCCTTATCTTGGGATTCATTTCACCTAACATCAACTTATCTGACCGTTTCTGCTTGACTCAGACATATACTAGTTATTGCAAATAAGGGAAACCATGGGACCTATGTTTCTTTGGGCCTGGCTTACTTCACTTAATATAATTTTTCCAAGTCTTTCCATTTCCTAACAAATGGGGCAATGTCATTCTTTCTGATGGAAGCATAGAATTCCAAATAGGGATACAGGTGGACCCATTGCAACAATGAGATGTACAAGACGTTTGTCAAAACACGAACTTTACAACTTTGGTGTGGGGGAAGGGAGGAGTGGACGGGGGGGGGGGAGATGGGGAGAGATGGTAAGGGGAAACAAAGGAGGAGGCAACAATGCTTGATAAGAAATGTACTCATTACCTTGCCCATGTAATTGTAACTCCTCTGTATGGTATTCTCACAATAAAAAAAAAAACTGAGGTCATAACATTTCTTTTGCAGGGGTGGGTTGGTTTTGAGTTTGAACTCAGGGCCTGGTCACTCAAGACTAGCACTCTTTGAGCCACAGCATCACTTCTGGTTTTCTGGTGGTTAATTGGAGAGAAGAGTTTCATGGAGTTTCAGCTCTCAGCCTCCTGAGTAGTTAGGATTACAGGTATGAGCCTACTGATGTCTAATGAGCCACCAGCACCAGCTGACAAATCCATAACACTGATTTATATATTTTTCTATCTAAAGACACTATATTTCATATGTATTGTTGATTTAGTTATCATTTGATTTAATTTTTATTTTTGGCACCCCTGGATGGGCACAAAATATTGTTGATTTATTATTATTGAACTATTGAACAGTGAAGAGCACTAACATCTTGTGTCTGAATGAGCACTATAGCTCATATAAGACATACCATAGCTTTCTTTGCTTAAAAATACTAGAGTGAGCTGAACACCAGTGACTCACACCTGTAGTCCTAGCTACTCAGCATGCTGATATCTGAGGATCATCGTTCAAAGCCAGCCTGGGCAGGGAAGTTCGTGAGACTTTTATTTCCAATTAACCAGCATAAAAACAGAATTATTATCTGTGACTCATATGATAGAGGGCCAGACTTAAATAAGACCCTGAGTTTAAGCCCCAGTACTAGCAAATAATAATAATAATAGATTGTGGCTCGATGCCTCACACCTTTAATCCTAGCTGTTTAGGTGGTTGATCTGAGGATCAAGGTTCAAAGGCAAGCTGGGCAGACAAATTAATCAGCAAAAAGTTAGAAGTGATGGCGTGGATCAGTAGAGTACTAGCTGTGATCAAAAAAGCCAAAGATAGTTTGGGACCCTGAGTTTCAGCTCCAGTACAAACACACACACACACACACACACACACACACACACAGAATATTAGATAGTACTATGCTAAGCTTGGGAACCATTTAAGGAGTAAAATCACCAGCAACAATCTCAAAATGATCAGAACCCAAACAACAACAAACTACTGAGAAACTGATCTGTAGAATACAACCTGACAAGAAGCCACCTGAGGGCTCCATTCACAGAGCTGTACCCCAGGGGAAGAGAGAGCTGATTTGGGATAGGAACTTCATGAATGAACCAAACAGCCCCCAAAGCTATGGAAGATGTTTTGGCTGGTGCCGGGTGACATATAGACTCCTGGAGAGAATCTCCATTTTGGCAGCTCTTGATCCCATGTTCCTTGAGATCTGGCGAGGGAAGGAGTGAAAGAAGCAGGCTGGGAGAGATTGGAGTGGTGGCCACAGAGATCTGTGTAAGACACTCATATGATCAGTTAACTGAACACAGGAAATTCAGGATGTCCAATTAATAAATGTACAGCTGCCACTCCATCCCACATACTTATTATGGGTTGTATGATGGGAAGCAAACCCTGATGTGTATGCCCAGACTCCTCTATTATCTCTCCAAAGGTAGTTTCCCCATTCCCAGGTCCTGGCAGGAAAGGGCCCAGAATTACCTGGCATCCAGGGCTCCAGCTCTGGAGCTCACACCCTGTGAGAAGTGTGGGTTTCAGTCAGCCCTAAGGACCGATAGATGTGGCACCAGTACCTAGTGCCAGGAAGGTTGCTGGTCTGGTTCTCCAGGCTGGGAAGCAGCCTACCCAAAAGTCAAGAGCCCAGTTTGCTTGCACCAGGCCAAATAGGCAATTAGCACCCACAGAACCCTTGCTGTCCAGTGATTGCTCAAGCTATGAAACTTCAAGCTTACTAGTTCCTGGGTAGAGAGCAGGTAAGTTGGGAGCCCCTGAGATAGAGGAGAATCCCAAACAATGGCCTGTACTCAGAGTCACCTTGCTGCCCAGTTCAGACAGGAGCCAGAAAACTTTAGCATCCTCATTTTGGACTTGATTTTCGCTGTCTGTCTCTCTGTCTATCTCTCTTCTTTCCCCTTCCCTCCATCTCCTTTGTCTTTCTACTTCCCTCTCCCTCTCCTTCTCTCTCTGCTTGAGAGGCTTGAACTCAGGGGCTGGGTTCCATCCCCTAGCTTTTTGATTCAAAGCTGGCACTCTACCACTTAAGCCACAGCTCCACTTCCAGCTTTCTGGTGGTTAATTGGAGGTAAGAGTCTCTTGGACTTTCCTGCCCGGGCTTGTTTTTGAACTATGATCCTCAGATCTCAGCCACGTTGAGTAGCTAGGATTACAGGCCTAAGTCACCAGCATTGGCTATTCTTGCTTCCCTTGATTTTTAGAGCCCTGTCCTCCTCTTTGCCACTGACAGTCTAGATTGGCACAAACTCTTTCTTGGATACTCTTTTCTCTTCCTCCAATGTATGCCAAATGCTAATTTCTCATGGTTCCCAGTTCCATCCCATAATCCATCCCTTCTCTACCTTCTCTCCCTGGCTTGTGATGGGAAGGAAGAGAGGCTTGGGCCTCTCTAGTGCTCTCCCCACACTGTTAGCTCTTAAGATCTCAAGTTCACATGAGAAGAGCAGGGGCTGGAGACACCAGCCCTGACTGACTAAACAGGAATTCTGGTAATTCCTGGCATGGCTTGGGCCATCTTTGGTTGCTGTTCAGACCTAGGGTAAGTAAGCCATGGGTGAAGTGCTGGGCCCAGAGTAGGCATAGTGACCCAGTCAGGAATGCACTCTCCCCTGCTCCAAGGCACAGTTTGGATTGGACAGGAACTCAAGCATTAAAGCCAAGTCCTGGGGCTTCCCCAAAGACCTATCTGACTGATAAGGATGCTTCCAGCCTCTGTGGGGGAGGAAAATTGCTTGGAAGTATAGACACACGGGTTGGGCAAGGAATAAAGGACTAATTTTCTTTCTTTCTTTCTTTCTTTCTTTCTTTCTTTCTTTCTTTCTCTTTCTTTATTTCCTCCCTCTCTTCCTCCCTCCCTCTCTTCTTTCTTTCTTTCTTCCTTTCTTTCTCTCTTTCTTCCTTTTTTTCCCCTGTGTGTGTTGGTACTAAGGCTTGAACTCAGGGCCTGGATGCTGTCCTTGAGCTTTTTCACTCAAGGCTGGTGCTCTACCACTTAAGCCACAGCTCTACTTATAGCTTTTTCCTGGTAATTAGAGTTAAGAGTCTCATGGTCTTTTCTGCTTGGGCTGGTTCCAAACCATGATCCTCAGATCTCTGCCTTCTGTGTAGCTAAGATTACAGGTGTGAGCCACTGGCATCCCTCATGCCAAGGACTAGTGAGAAGAAACACAATCACCCCCAGGAAAGCAGCTCCCAAGGAGGTCAGGGGAGCCATCTTCAGCTGAGAGGAGATGAAGAAGGCACTCCTGTCCAGGTGTTATTGCTCCTATTGGCTGTGAGGGTCACATGATCAACAGAAGCCCAGGAGTTCCCAAGGGAAAACTTTGTTTCTTCTTTCCTTGTTCCTCTTGGGGTGGAGCCTAGGAGGACTTACCGGAAGAAGCCTTTGCAGCCTTCACAGGTCATAGCATTGAAGTGAAAGCCTGTGGCTCGGTCTCCGCACACGCCACAGATCCGAGGTACATTCCGGTCAAAGTCACTGGGGTCAGGCAGGGAAGTGCTGGCTGCCATTGCCTCCATCCCTGCAAAGATAAAAGGTAGGCCACATCCAGGACCAAAGTCAATGGCAGGGCCACCTGGCATCTTCTATATTACCCCTCTGCCACAGCCCCTGACAGCTTAGCCAAGCCTGGGGTTTAGGCTGTAGCCTGAGTTTACACCAGTGGCTGTGAATCATGCCTGTAATCCTAGCTACTCAGGAAGCTGAGATATGAGAATCACAGTTCAAAGCCAGCCTATGCAGGGAAGTTCATGAGATACTTATCTTCAATTAACCACCAAAAAGCCAGAAATAAAGGTATGACTCAAATGGTAGAGCACTTGCCTTGAATGGAAAAGCCAAGGGACAGTGCCCAGGCCCAGAACCAACACAAAATATATGCATGCAATTATGCATACATACATACATACATACATGCATACCTTTTAGTTCATTGGTGATTCTAATATGCACATGCTCCTCACTAGCTCTGCTCCATCTCAGGAGCAGATCCGAACAGGCCAGAGCCTCTATCTTGTCCTGTATGTCATCCAAGAGGAAAATGGGGAGCCGTCTAATGCCCAAACCTGAATCCTTTCTATTCCAGGCCCTGTTCCTCACAGCCAGACAAGTCATAACTAAGGACTCTGGTCCCTGGTGTCCTGGCATCAAGGTAATGAAAATCTTTTCCTTCATTTTTTTGTGTTCAATTCATTTAACATTATTTTTAAAGTCTTTCTGAATAATGTGAATCATATATGGCTAATTATACATAATCATGTACAATTAATTGTCAGAGACAGGTTTGTTTGTTGTTGTTGTTTTGCCAGTCATGGGGCTTGAACTCAGGACCTGGGCACTGGCCTTGGTCAGCCATCCTAAGTCCACGATAACTCCTACAAGTTTTCAGAACATAGAAGCATCTGAGACATGGGCAGGAATCCCACTGCCCA
The DNA here is from genome assembly GCF_000151885.1 of Dipodomys ordii. Taxonomy (NCBI): domain Eukaryota; kingdom Metazoa; phylum Chordata; class Mammalia; order Rodentia; family Heteromyidae; genus Dipodomys; species Dipodomys ordii. The sequence goes on along the minus strand of NW_012267258.1, from coordinate 4,088,863 downwards.
TTAGCATTATAGGGTAATAGGTCAGTGGCTTAACCCAGGGTCAGCTCAGATGTTGCGTCCCCAAGTCATCAGGATGTTGTATAGCATCTGGGTCATCCAAGCTCCCCAACAGCCAGTGGATTTGGTGGAAAAAAAAAAAGAGAACTCAGAGCCTGGCACTGGTGGCTCATGTTTGTAATCCTAGCTACTCCAAAGGCTAAGATCTGAGGATCACGATTTAAAGCCCACTTGGGCCACAAAGTCATCCATGAGGCTCTTATCTCCCATTAACCAGCAAAAGTCTGGAAATGGAGCTGAGGCTCAAGTGGTAAAGTACCAGCCTTGAGTGAAGAAGCTAAGTCTTGAGTTCAAGTCCCAGTACTGGCATGAGAGATAGATAGATAGACAGACAGACAGACAGACACAGAAACAGAGAGATAGAGACAGCGAGAGACAGAGAGACAGAGACAGGAGAGAATCAAAGAGATGGGAACGCCTCATTTCTCAACTCAATCCAACAAGCTCAGCCTCATTGGTCATGACATGACACAAGGGAGTTAGGACAATACAATGCTATCACATGGCACAGTGTAATCCTTAACTTCAGGAAGTGGCCTGGCCTGCAGGTGAGAACTCAAGCACTGGGGTAGGCTGGTCAGAAAGACTGGATCCCCATCGAGAGGCCCACAAGGGAAGCGGACCATTGTAAGGGGTCAGAGAGAGGATCCAGCCAAGCACTCGGGAGCAGAACCCAGATGTGGAGAAGGGACCTAGGATTCTCAATATCTGAGAGCTGAGAGCTGCAGGAGATACAAGCAGAGACTAAGGAGGGCAGGAGAAGGAGAAGGTGGGAGCCAGGAAACACTGAACCTGTAAGACAGCCCCTCGGATCCCAGCTCAGAGCCAGCAAAGTCCCTCTCTGAACTCTTATCCTAGCCTTCGTGCCTGTGGACCTCAGCTGTAGATTCTGGTGACACAGATCCTACACATGCAAGGACTCGGGTAGGACTCCCTGCCTTCCCCTCCTCTGTCCCATGACTTTCCCCTGTCCCTGGAAAGTAAGCCAGGAAAGGTGTGGTTGACAAGGACGGTGCACTTACCTGAAGGAGTAGGGGGCAGGTGAGTGGAACTCAAGGGTGCTCTACTGTGCTCTACCACAGATGTGTCCAAACAAAAGGATTCTGAAAGGTAGAAGATGAGACATTTTATCTAAAGCATCATTCCTCTATGGAGCTCAGCAAACCATAGGACACTCTTGCTAGGGACATCAGGTCCTAGATCAAGGACTCAACACTTGACAGAAGTTACTACTTGTGTGTGTGTGTGTGTGTGTGTGTGTGTGTGTGTGTAGAACTTCCATGTCATTGCTGGCAGGAGTGTCTGGACAGGTGCCAGGCTTGGCTGTCCTTTGAGGTAGAAAGCAGCATGAAGTATGTGAGATGTGAGGGTGATAATCAGAACTGCAGATGCTAAGACCTTCGTCCTGTTCTTACAACCAGGATGTTGAGGGACTGGAGGAATGTGTGTGTGTGTGTGCTGGTCCTGGGGCTTGAACTCAGAGCCTAGATGCTTCCCTTGAACTATTTTGCTCAAGGCTAGTGCTCTACCACTTGAGCCGCAGCTCCCCTTCCAGCTTTTTAGTGGTTCATTGAAGATAAGAGTCTCACAGACCATTCTGCCCAGGCTGGCTTTAAACTCCAGTCCTCAAATCTCAGCCTTCTGAGTAGCTAGGATTATAGACAGGAGCCACTGGTGCACAGATTGTAGAACAATTTTTCCCTTTTTAAAAAAATATTTTTATTGTTATTATAAAGGTGATATACAGAGGGATTACAATTACATAAATCAGGTAAGAAGTACATTTCTTTTTGTCACTCTTCCCTCCCATTCTCCCAGTTTTTCCCTCCATTCCCACCCAGAAGTTGTATAGTTCATTTTCAACATAGTATCTAGTAAGTACCACGGCTGCATTTGTTCCTCCTTTGTCCCGACATTTCTGAGCTCCTCCCTTGCTCTCCCAAAGACAGATAAATGAACAAACAAGACAAAAAGAAAAGAAAACAAAAACAGCAAGGAAGAAAAAAACAACCTTCTTGTTTCTATTTCCTGGAGTTCATGTGGGTAAGTACTATTTTATATGATGCACCTAGGCATTGTAGCTTTGTAGGAGAACCTCTTTCTAAGGAGGCCTGCTGTGCTCCCTGACCTGCCCTCGATAGTAGGTACACTCTGGGAAGCAGAGGCATGGACCGCCCTGGCGCACATTGCTGAGACTGGGGAGGAGATGGCTGCCCCAGGCAGGATTGCACCGGAGCCTTGCAGGAGCTGGGTGCAGTGCGGCGCTGACTGGGACAGCAGCACAGGCCCCTGGCCTGTGTCTTTTTGAGGTGTCTTCGAAGGCAAGTGTCTGGGATCTCCTGTTTGTGTGTAGACACGGGGGGGAGGGAGGTGGAGCAGGTGCTGCAGGGTTACACACAGCAATGTATGGCTTTCTAACAAGATGTTTTCCTGACGATTTTAGCTCTTTCCCAGACATGTTTAACGCCCCCGGCCTCTGCTAAGGCTGGGGAAGGGTTGATTTCCCAATCCAGCATGACAGCTCATCAGGTGGGACTGGCAAAATTGTACCCACAAGACAGACAGACAGACTTGCACACACACACACACACACACACACACACCTCCCCTTCCCTGATGTCAATACGAGATGGGACATTATATATACTTTTTTTTTCAGCTACCTGACCCTGAAACTTAGCAGAGGCCTTTAAGCCAAACCCAGGTAGGGAGGTCCAGTCCTCCAGCTGTTGCTTCTCTTTAAAGACTCCTCTGTCTCTCTCTCTCTCAATCCCCCCATCTCTCTGTCTCTCTGTCTGTCTCTCTCTCTGTGTTTCTATCTCTTTCTCCCTTTCCCTCTCTATTTTACTTTCTCCCTTCCTCCCTCCTCTCTCTCTCTCTCTCTCTCTCTCTCTCTCTCTCTCTCTCTCTCTCTCTCCTCTAGTGCCCTCCTGATTAGGCAGGGGAAAGGAGAATTTAAGGGGTTGTCAAGATCTGCACTCATTGTACACAGATGTGGCAGTCCCCAGGGGACCCTTGAGGAACAGCCAAGTGGCTGAAGCTCTGAGGTAATCTAAACTCTCATGGCTATGGGTGGAAAGGAGCTGTGCCTGCTGGGAATGGACAGGCTACTCATCCTAGCCATGCTCTCCCTCATGTCCCTTGCTTTCCCCAGCCCATGTTCCCCAGCTCTTCTGAATTCTATCTTATAGATTTCTCAGAGTCCCTAACTGATCCTCAGGAAGGCTGAGGTGAAGGGAAAATACACACAGAAAGGATCATTACCCTCCTGTTATCATCCCCTAGAGTTTTCAGAGGTCAGAGGGGTCATCCAGGTAGACTGTCACCCTTGAACTTAAAACAACTGTTTGGTTGAGCATCAGTGGCTCACATCTGTAAGTAATCTTAGCTACTCAAGAAGCTGAGATCTGAGGACTGCAGATTGAAGCCAGCCTGGGCAAAATACTCCATGAGACTCTTATCTCCAATTAGCCACTCCAAAAAACAGAAGTAGAGATGCAGCTCAAGTGGTAGAACACTGGCCTTGAGCACAAAACTCAGGGACCAACGAGCCCAAGCGCTGAGTTCAAGCCCCAGCATCTGCACAAAACTCCATAGTTTGGAAAAAAATCTACTATCTGCTAAGCCCTGCAGTCTGGAAGGTAGGAAGCCATTTTATTTTATCAATGGTAAAACCAAAGTTCAGAGTACTTTGAGTGACTTGCCAGGTCTGGGGCCAGGCAAGTAGTGGCACCCGGTACAGCCAAATGAGGGCAGGTAGATGGTCACACCCAAGAACATCTCTGCCTCCTGCTCACTCCTCCCATTGCCAGTGATACCCATCAGAGAAGATATCTATTGCTTTATACTGGGACCTGCTCCAAGGTCCTTATGCTTTGGATTTAACCTCCACCACACCCTTGTTGGGTGAACTCTGTTATTATCCCTATCTTTTTTTTTAAATTGTGCCAGTACGAAAGCTTGAACTCAGGGCCTGACTCTCACTCTTTACTTTTTCTGATGAATGCTGGTGTTCTACCATTTGAGCCACACCTCCATTTCTAGCTTTATGCAGTTAATTAGAGATAAGAGTTTACCGGAGCTGCCTTTGAACTCTGCTGATCAGGTCTCAGCCTCCCCAATAGCTGGGATTATAGGAGTGAGCCACTGGCACCTACCTTTATCCTTGTCTCGAGAGGAGAATGGAAACACAGGAAGGTAGCTTTACTTTGGAGCTGAGGTTTGAAACTAGGCAGCTTACCCCTTGAGTCTCTACTCTTCTACATTTTCTTTCTTATTATTTTTTAATCAGCACTTTTAAAAAGAATTGTTATTATAAAGGTAATATACAGAGGCATTACAGTTACAGAAGGCAAGTAATGACTACATTTCTTTTTTGGACAATGTCACCCCATTCCCCTTTCTTCCCAGTTGGGGGGGGGTCTGGTCGTGGGCCTGAACTCTGGGCCTGGGCGCTGTCCCTCAGCTCTTCAGCTCAAGGCTAGTGCTCTACCACTTGAGCCACAGCGCCACTTCCGGCTTTTTTCTTTTTGCTTATGTGGTGCTAAGGAATCGAACCCAGGGTCTCAGGCAAGGCAAGCGCTCTACCACTGAGCCACCTTCCCAGACCGTACAGTTCATTTTCAACATAGGGTCTAGCGAGTATTTGTTTACCCTTTGTCCCCCCATTTCTGTGCTTCCCCTTGCCCTCCCAAAGACAGATAAATGAACAAACAAGACAAAAAGAATAGACACAAAAATAACAACCAAGGAAAATAATGTCTTGTTTCTATTTCCTGAAGTTCATGTCAATAAATACCATTTTATATATTTATACTTCTGAATTTTCTAGGGGAAATATATCATCCATGTTTCCAATCCTAGACCCTGGACATCATTCACACCTACTAATTCAGAGAACAAGATGCTGGTGGTTCATGCCTGGAATCCTAGCTACTCTGGAGGCTGCTATCTAAGGATCGTGATTGGAAGCCTAGGCAATTAAGTTTGTAAGACTCTTATCTCCATGCAAGCACAAAAAAGTGGAAGTGGAGCTGTAACACTCACTTGAGTGGTAGAGTGTTAGCCTAAAGAAAACAAAACAAAATTCAGGGACAGAGCCCAGGCCCTGAGTTCAAGCCTCAGGACACACACACACACACACACACACACACACACAGATCCTGAGGTCAGAATATTTCACCTCCAAGGAACCTTAGGCTCAAATATCAAAAGCCTCAGAGTCCGTTTTCTATTCACAAGCTGAGAACCCCATTTCAAGCAACAGTTCTCTCTTCCCCTTCAACTTTTCACTACTGGTAGGTCTTTTTAAGAGAGATTAGCCAGGATTAACCTCTGGGTCCAAGTGCCAGTTAATAGGAAAATAGGGCAAAAACATGGGAAGAAAAGAGGACAGGTGAAAAAAAAAATAACCCCATCTCACTTTCCACGGTCATACATGCCCCCTCCCCACCCCACCCCACCAACCAGAAGTCATGTTCTGAGTATAGAACATTCCACTGCTTTGGCTGGGGCTTTCCCCAGAGCAACACCTTCCTGACCCTGACCCCAGACTTGACCTTGTTTTTGGCAAGAAATGAGATCACACAGTTCCTGACAGTCACCGAAGCCACAACCACTGCCTCCCTTATACCTCTACCTTCCAGCACACTCCGTGAGCACCCACTTTCTCAAAGAGTCTGTGAAATGGTCATTTCCTGGGGTAGAGTCCTAGGAAAGCAAGGATCAAAGTTCTGAGCCCCCTGGGTTCAGTTTAACTCTACCACATTGACAGGACCCCCTTCAGATTTTTGAAGATGGTAGAGCTCTATGAGGAGAGTCTAGGAATGGACAAGAGCCTGACCACTAAAATCCTTTTCAAGCTGGGTGCTGGTGACTCACATCTAGAATCCTAGCTATTCAGAAGGTTGAGATCTGAGGATTGTGGTTCAAAGCTAGCCAGGGCAGAAAAGTCCACAGGACTTATCTCCAATTAAACCACAGAAAGCCGGAAGTAGAGGCATGTTTAAAGTCGTAAGGACAGCCTTGAGCCAAAAAGCTAAGCCAAAGCATGAGGCTCTGAGTTCAAGCTCCACTATTGGCACCTAAAATAAATAATAAAGTTTCCAGCAACTACAAGACCAGATCTCCCATCATAATGAGTTCAGGGAATACATTTTATGAAATGTATTCCCTGATCCTTTAGGGGAGCCCCAACATACATGCCTGAGCATGAGACCCACACAGCCTTAATGCACCCTTAAGACAGGAAAGGCATGAAGATGAGTGGCCCATGTACCCCAGTGGGGAATGGGTCCCCATCCTATTTGGAGCTGGAGTGATCAAAACTGAGCTTTTAAAATTGTTGAAGGAAGAAACCAAATCTGATTCCTTCCACTTTTGCTAGATACTAATGTTCATACCTGTAATCCTAGCTGCTCAGGATGCTGAGATCTGAGGATCATGGCTCAAAACCAGCCCAGGCAGGAAAGTTTATGAGACTCTTCATTCCAATTAACCACTAGAAAAGCTGGAAATGAATCTGTGGCTCAAGTGGCAGAGCACTCAGCTCAAGCAAAAGAGCCCAGGGACAGTACAAAGGTCCTGAGCTCAAGCCCCAGGACTGGCACATACACTCAAAATTATTGACATTCAAAGATCTCACTCCTTCTAGAAATAAATGAAAAAACTAAGTCATTTCTGTGCAGAGAAAAAAATTTTCCCTAAAATTTGCACCTCCAATGTGTGCTATCTATTGGACTCTGGAGTAGATGGGTCCATGTATCCACAGCCTTAACTGCACATGGACTGTGTGCACATGCTCTTTGCTTGCTACTTTTTAATTTTTTTGGTCATTCTTTGCCTCTGCACACGGAATGGTGAGCACTTATGGCCCTCCTAACCTTTTATTTGTCATCTCTTTATGCTAACACATCACTAAGGCATGCCAAAGTGACAGCTAAAGTGACATTGAACCCACAACAACCTCTTTGTTACTTCACAGAAGAAGGAGCAGGAGAAGAGAGGAATAATGAAGGAAGGGCAAGTGTGTTACATAAATAGGCTTTATCCAAGCTACTGTGTGTGTGTGTGTGTGTGTGTGTGTGTGTGTGTGTGTGTCCCCATACTGGGACCTTACAGTCTCACCTGGCTTTTTTGCTCAGGGCTTGTTCCCTACCACTTGAGTTACACTTCCGCTTCCTGCTTTTTGTTGATTAATTGGAGATAAGAATTTCAATGATTTGTCTTCCTGAGCTGAATTTGAACTGAGATCCTCAGATCTCAGCCTCCTAAGGTTACAGGCATGAGCTACCAGCACCCAGCCCAAGCTACTTCTTTCCCTATAGCCTCTGTATCTTCTCTATACACACATACTTTAAATGTGAACAAGAATGGTTGACATTAGAAAGGTCCAAAGTAAAACCCACTATAGACCAGTCACCTCAGAAAATTTCAAGATTGGAAGATAAATTGGCATCATTCATCTAATCTGTTTTAAATCCCTTCTAGAATATTCTAGCAAAATAATCTTATTCTTAGCTCATATCAATATTTTTCTTGATAGAGAGTTTGTCTCCCAATCGTTTTGGATGCTTTATGGATGGCTCTATGCTCAGAAAGCTCATCCTTACGCACAGATAAAATAGCCCTTGTAGTTTGTCACCGCCTGTCCTAAACCAGCTCTTTGCAGCTCTAAAAGATGACTCTCTAGAACATTCTCCATAGACCTTATTAAGAGAGGTTTGGAGTGGCCACCACAAGGGGACTTCTTACTCAAGATACTTTACGGTTAGCAGTCATCAATCAAATTGTCATAAAAATCTATAGTGCTTAAGTTGTACATCAGTTAGCTGGGGAGAAGGGAAGGGAAGAAGTCAGCCTGGGTGACATTTGAGTTAATTTTAGACCCCATAACTTTCTGAAGTATAGGCCTGATTCTTGTAAAAGCAGGAAGTGAGTCAGAAGTGATTCATGCCTGTAATCCTAGCTACTCAGGAGGCTGAGATCTAAGGGTCGAGGTTCAAAGCCAGCCTGGGCAGGAAAGTCCATGAGACTCTTATCTCCAATTAATCCTAGAAAAAGTCTGAAGTGAGACTGGCTGTGGCTCAAGTGGTAAAGCACTAGCCTTGAGCAAAATAAAAAGGAGCTCAGGGATAGCATCCAGGTCAAGAGTCTAAGCACCAAGATCAGCAGAAAAAAAAAAAAAAGAAAAAAGAGCAGGAAGTGATGGAGTAAGCATAGACCATGTCTGCGTCACTTCCATGACTGAAACTGGATAGGACAATTCCACAAGGGAAGGGCCCTGTGGAAGCCTGGGGGGAGGGAGGGTGGAGCGGGCAACTTGTTCCTCTACAAGGATCCCACTGCCTCTGTCTGCAGCCCATTGGTCGGTCTCCTGGGGGGATCGGGGGAGGGAAGAGCTGGGTCCCAACGTCACAACTCTCAGCACATTTATTAGACTTACCACACATTTAACTACTGACTGAACTAGGGGAAATTCAGTGGCTGATGGCCCAGCAATGGCTAGAAGTTTAACCCTGGACATGGCTCTTAATCAACTATTTGGGGAATATCCATCTTTGAGAAGCTGATAAAAGTCATGGACTGGGCTGGGTAGCATGGCCCCTGCTTATAATCCTAACTACTATGGAGGCTGAGATCTGAGGATCACAATTTAAAGCCATTCCTCTGTGTGTGTGTGTGTGTGTGTGTGTGTGTGTGTGTGTGTGTGTAGAGGGGGAGAATATCATAAGACTCTTATCTCCTATTAACCAGCAAAAAGCTAGAAGTAGAGGTGTGGCTCAAATGATAGAGCAGCAAGCCTTGAGAGAAAAAGCCAAATGAGAGTTTGAGGACTGGAGTTCAAGCTCCAGTGCCACCACCACTACCACCACCCCCCACAAAAAAAAAAAAACCATGAATTGACATCCATACAGTATTAGGGTATACAGGGTCATCTGATAGATGCTACAAACTCCCATTCACCGAGACTCTCTCTTGGTGACTGTCTGTCACTCTTAGCAGCATCTTAGGCTGGAGGCCCCAGGTCGTGGAGTGGAGCCACTGCTTACTTTAGATCAATTTCCACTTTTTATCGGCAACAAGTATTTCTGCAAGCTGCTTTTTTCCAGTGGAAACTCTGCCCTCAGCTTTGTCAACAAGATTTCTAGGCTGATTACTGCTGGGCTGGTAACAGGCAGGTAGGCTCCATCACTGCTAGTAAGTGTGGGAAGCTACAGTGGTCAGTCAAGCATACGGCGCTGTTCTCATTATAAGTCATAAAACCAAGCTCTCTGGATTTTACAGCTCAGGAAAGTGAGGCCATCTGAGGGAACTTGACTTATCCAAGGCCACATAATGAGGGAGAATGCTTTCCTACTTCCACCCTGGCTAAGTCCTGAGAAATCCAATTGTTGACCTGAGCAGCTTTCCAGGGTAGTGTAGTAAGGGGTAGGGGTGTATTTCATTCTTTGGGAAGACACTGTAAGAGTCTCTAATGCAGACTGCAGAGGGACTACTTCACAATGGCAGATTCTTTTCAGAAAGGTGGGTGAGAATCACTCACTTCTTCCTGCCTGGCCAAATCCAGCTTTCGGCTTCAGCCTTCATGGTTAAAGACACAAGGCAAGAGCCAGGCGCTGGTGGCTCACACTTGTAATCCTGTCTACTCAGGAGTCTGAGGTCTAAGGACAGATCAAAGCCATCTGGGGCAGAAAACTCTAGGAGACTCTTATCTCCAATGAACTACTCAGAAAAAGCCAGAAGAGGTGTTCTGCTTCAAGTGGTAGAGTGCTAGCTAGCCTTGAGTACAAAGAGGCTCAGAGGCAGCACTCAGACCCTGAGTTCAAGCCCCAGGATGTGCAAGAAAAAAAAAGATATGAGGCAAAGTCTCAGGATGGTCAGGAAATATTTAGAGGAAAGTGAGATGGGCCTGCTGGATCTTTCTCTATTCTGTATGTTTTTCTTGGGATACTTGGATGGGGAACTTGGCTAAGATATTTGATCCAGGCAAAAATGGCAGAACAAGGAAGCTATTTGCCTGATGACAGTGGAGACTAAGTGATAGAAACTGAGGCAGTCATAGAGAGTAAGCACCAACAATACAGAGAACGTAGACTCCTTGCCCATGTAGCTCATCGCTAAATGAGACTTTTTTTTTCCTGATTTCCTTCCTTCTTTCCTTCCTTCCTTGCTTCCTTTCTTTCTTCCTTCTTTCCTTCCTTCCTTCCCTCCTTCCTTCCCTCTTTTCTCCCTCCCTCCTCCATTTCCCTCTCTGTTTCTCTCTCTCTCTCTTTCTTGCTTGCTTTCTGACTCCAGGACAACTGAACTACTTTTTCTTCTAAGACATCCCCAAGCTGAGCTCTAGGTGTCCTGTGTGTCAATGCTGGAACCCTCAACCCGAGTCCTCATTGGCCCAAGTCCATGTTCCCTCAGCCAGACCACTTTGAGGCCCAGCCCTCCTTGTCCCAAGCTATCCATGGCCCACTGCATTTCTTTATTTTCCTTCCTGACTGATGTGATCATGGAATCCCTGAGTTTCCTTGTAGGTCCAAGATACTGATGGCTCCCAGCATTGGATTCCCAGCTAATATCCAGCCATCTTGAGCATCTGGGCCCTCTTGGCTCCCTAAACAGTGTCCAGCTTCCCCCAGAGTTCATTCCTGGTTTCTCATCTATAAAGAGAGCCATGGTGGTACCTTAATCTCAGAGCTATTGTGAGGACTGAATAAGTGGATCTCAGGAGTACTCAGAAGGGTGCAATGCAAGATCATAAAAGTTAGCTATCAGGGTTGGGGGCATGGCTCACGTGGTAGAGTACCAGCTAATAAGCAAAGGTGTCAGATACCAAGTTCCAGTCTCAGTCTCAGACACAAAATAACAATTAGCTACTGCTGTTAGAACAGTCCTTGGAAACTCTAGGAAAATGGGAAGAACTGCAGGATCCCAAGAAGGGTGTGTGGGGGGGTGCTCAAGTGGGGTTAAGCAGAAACTAGGTCTTAGTCTTTAAAGCCCAAACAAACATTGGCCAGAAAGCTACATTTTTGTACTCCTCCACTCTCTGTGGCTTCCGTAATTCTGGCTACTTGCTGTAGGGGGAGATGGATCATTCTATTTATTTATTTATTTATCCATTCATTCAATCAATCATTTATTTATTTGGTTATTTATTTATTTACTTATTTATTGTTGGTTATGGGGCTTGAACTCAGGGCCTGGGCACTGTCGCTGAGCTCTTCAGCTCAAGGATAGTGTTCTACCACTTTGAGCCACAGTGGAACTTCTAGGGGTTTTTGACTGGTTAATTGGAGATAAGAATTTCACAAGGGTTTTTCTGCCCAGCTGGCTTCAAGCCGAGATCTTCAGATCTTGCCTACTGAGTAGCTAGGATTATAGGCGTGAGCCACCAGTACCTAGCTGTAGTTTAGTTTTGGATAATGACCTTCTGTCTCATTTTGAGCACTGACTACACAGCAAGACCTATACTAGAAGTTTGGGACATGATAGGGAGAAAACATACCCTACCTTCTTGAAGCTTATACTTTACAGAGCCATTCAATTGAGTATGTTGACCAATACTACTGGACTGGTTAGCACAAGGAAAGACAGGAACATGTAGGAGAGCCCTTAGCCTTGGCGAGAAGAAAGAAAAGTAGGTTCTTTGGAGATGGTCCTTTTCCCATTTGCCAACAGAGAAGTAGAAGAGTTCAATATAGTGGTGGTAAGAAGGATAGCCAGGCTGTAGGCATGGGATGCTATCCACCACAAGGGAAGAGAATATTTGAGCTGCACATGCCAGTCCAATATGTTTAGAGTGAGTGGGAAGGAATCATGAAGAGATAAGACAACTGATCATATTTATGTTAAAAAACCTCCAGGAATTATATCCCATTATTTTCTCTACTGCGTACTTCCAGTAAACCCATTGAGTGCCAGGTTTTGTCAGTGTGTGTGTCCCCAGTCCTGGGGCTTGAACTCAAGGTCTGGGCTCTGTTCTTAAGTTTTTGTGCTCAAGGCTACTGCTTTACCCCTTGAGCCACAGCTCCACTTCTAGCCTTTTGGTAAGTAATTGGAGACAAGAATCTCACAGCCTTCTTGTCCAGATTGGCTTTCAACTGTGATTCTCAGATCTCAGCCTCCTGACTAGTTAGGATTACAGGCGTGAGCAATGAGTGCCCAGCTGAATACCAGGCTTTTAAGATTTTGTTGGTTCACTGAGAAAGTATTCCAAGGATCAGCCAAGTAGAAAGTCTATTCTGCAGCCAGCTGAGGGTCCTGTGTTGTAGACCCAGAGCTGTTGGATGAGTCTTAAACGCTGGGAATCAGACCATTAGTTATTGAGCAGGAAGGGAAAGATAGGAGAAAGACTTCTGGGAAAATCAGCCCCATTCAATATGCAAAAGATGTTTTCCATGAGAGAAAATCGAAGGAACAAATAGTTTAACAAGGAGAAAAGGAAGCTGAATAACTCACCAGTCAATTATTCCTTCATTCATCAAGATTTTTTCTTGGGGGGGGGGATGTCAGATATGGTTGCTTAGCACAGTAAGAGCTGATGCTACACGGCTTTTGGATTTCCAAGCCTGCCTTCAGGCTATTCAGCTTTCAGCAGTCCTGGCCAACAAGGTCACTTGATTGTTGCCAGGAATCACTGTACAGAAGGGCATCAGGCACAAATACACACACATGCTTACCACTTGTACCATGGGCCTGGAAGAAAAGTCCTATCTATGTATAGGCACATGCCAACCCATAATTTGTGACCAGATGTTCAAATTCTTACCTGGATAATAACATGTGCCTCATCTTACCCTCAAAACTACAATGGAAGATAATCTTACTATTTTAATATATGAGTCCAGCCAGATACCAGTGGGTCATATCTGAAAGACTCAGAAGTCAGATCTCAAAATCACAGTTTGAAGCCAGCCCAGTCAAGAAAGTATGTGGGACTCTTATCTCCAATTAACCACTTAAAAGCTGAAAGTGAAGCTGTGGCTCAAGTGGTAGAGCACTAGCCTTCAGCAAAAAGCTCAGGGACAGTATCCAGGTCTTGAGTGCAAGCCCTAGGACCAGCACAAAAAGATAAAATAATGAATAATCTGTCTGGAGGACTCTTTTATGACCACACACTGCTAGGAAAGAGCTGTCCTAATGCATGAACCCTCTCTAACTACAACCTGCCTTTCCTAACCCTGTCCCATTGGACATCTCCATCTTCCTTGTATTTCTTTGGTACAGGGATGAGGATGAAACAGATTTAATTCCCTTTCAGTGACTGCTCTCTCAGAACAGAGGTTAAGCTAAACCAGGGTTCTCCAGGAAAATAATCTTCTTCTTTCCTAGCAGTCCCAGGTCTCTCTGCCAGGCAATTGTTCCCCATAGAGCCATCCATTCTGGAGAAGGAATTGGATGAGGTCAGCTCAGAGCTCAGCTCAGGTAAAGGGCTAGTGGTGGTGGGGGGAAGCCAATTCCTGCTGCTTGGCTAGGCTGTACTGTATCAGCTAGAGTGGCTGCCAGTTGGGCAGCTGATGAACAGAATTTCAGTGACCATGGCCTTTTCCTGCCCAGACCAGGGGTGAGGGTGGGGAAAGCGGAGAAGCGGCAGCTCCTCCACCTACTGCTTCCCCTTCTTTTCCCAGAACTCCCCCGGACCTGAAAAATAGCTTTGTAGCCAGACTCTTCAGGAGCCTTGGATTGAAGTTTAACAGAGACAAAAATAATTCCCTTGAGTGAGCTATTTTCTGCCCAGCTTTCAGGATGATAGCTCAGGATGATGGATGGTGGGGGTGGGCTTAGGGAAGAAGTTGGCCATGAGCCACCATCCGCTGAGGGCCCTTTCCATGCCCACACCTTACTCCCCTGGCAGCCAGGCTTCTCAGAGAGGTGGGAACCATAACCACAGGGGTTCACGTACTGATGTGAGTATCATCTTCAACTACAGGAAGAGCAGGGTGGAGAGTGAGCTGTGTGGGCTAGGGGCATGCATCCTTCCATGTTTCCTGCCATCTCCAAGAATGGAAGGAAGAGGAAGGAAAACACTGCTACTTTACCAGGCCTCAAAAAAGGGAATACTACACCTGACTTCCAATTGTATGTTTGTTGTATCCATTGAGATAAAGTAGTTATTTATTTATTTATTTTTGTGCCAGTCCTGGGGCTTGAACTTAGGGCCTGGGCACCGTCCCTGAGCTTGTTTGGCTCAAGGTTAGCACTCTACCACTTGAGTCACAGTTCTACTTCTGTTTTTTTTTTTTTTTTTTTGATGCTTACGTGGAGGTGAGGTTCATAGACTTCCTGCCCAGGCTTCCTTTGAACCATGATCCTTGGATTTTAGCCTCCCAAGTAGCTAGAATTACAGACATGAGCTACTGGTGCCAGGCCTAAGACAAAATATTGTTATAAAAAATGTGTTATAAAGCTGGGGGCTGGGGGCTCATACTTGTAATCCTAGCGACTCAGGAGGCTGAGATCTGCAGATCATGATTTGAAGCCAGCCCAGGCAGAAAAGTCCCCATGAGATTCTCATCTCCATTTAACATCCAAAAAACCGTAAGTGGAGCTGTGGCTAAAAGCAGTAGAGCGCTAGCCTTAAGCAAAAGAGCTCAGGGATAGTACCCAGGCTCCGAGTTCAAGTCCCACCATCAGTGAAAACTGTTAAAACATCAGCTATTATTTCACTATTATTCTTCCAACTATTTAAGAGTAAAAGGAAGAATAAATTCAGATGTAAAGGAGAAGCTATGAAGAGACAAATTTATAGAGTGAAGTATCCTTTGTTAGTCTGGGAGAGCCACAAGTACAGTGGATGTGGGGGACTTCAGAGGAGGGCTCAGTGGTAGAGCACTTGCCTAACAGACATGAGGCCCTGGGTTCCATCCTTCCCACCCTCAGCACCACTATGAAGTACAGAGGACTCATAAAGTGTCCCCATCTAGCCTGAGCTCATCTCTGAACTTTCCAATGGTTATTTTCTTTTTGCCTAGAGACTCTTTATAAGTTTTTAATTTTTTTTTCATACATGACTTTGCTTCTAATATCTACAGGAAAAAAAATCTCTGCTTAGACCGAGTGTGAGAAGGTGAAAGAGAAGAAGGGAGGAATGGAAGGAAGGGGGAATTCATGCAAGGTTATCATTCTTTTTCTTTCTTTCTTTTTTTTCTTTTTCTTTTTCTTTTTTTTTTGCAGTCCTGGGGCTTGAACTCATGGCCTGGGCTCTATGCCTGAGGTTCTTTTGTTTAAAGCTATCACTCTACCACTTGAGCCACAGTCTTTTCTGTTTAGGTGGTACTAAGGAATGGAACCCAGGGCTTCATGCATGCTAGGCAAGCACTCTACCACTAAGCCACATTCCCAGCCCTCCTTCTTAAAGATTTGTTGTTAACTCACCAAAGAGTGCTCATTGATTCTTTAGTAAGGGCCTTTTTCTAAAATGGTTCCTATTTATACATGTATACTTATTCTCTGTAACTGCCCTCTGTTCAAAGATAGAAACACATAGGATTTTCCAGTGCTGGTAGCCCAGTCTTAGCTTCTTAGGATACCAATATCTGAAAAATCAACGTTTGAAGCCAACCCTGGGCAGATAAATCTGTGAGACTCTTACCTGCAATTAACCAGCAAAAAACCAACCAGAAGTAGAGGTGTGGCTCATGTGGTACAGCACCAACCTTGAAGGAAAAAGTCAAATGAGAGCATGAGGCCTTGAGTTCAAGCCCCAGTGTTGGCACAAATAAGAAGGAAGGAAGGAAGGAAGGAAGTAAGGAAGGAAGGAAAAGGGAAAGAGTGAGGGAGGAGAAAAGAGAGGAGGGGGAGAAGGTGGGGGTGAAAGAGAGAAGGAAAGAAAGAAAGAGAGAGCGGAAAAAAAAGAAAGAAAAAGTCAGGCCAAACCTGGCTAAAATATGGTCTATTGCCCATCTTTCACAATGGTGATGGAAAATTTTAAAACTCCATTTTCAAGGCTTTAAAATGGAGGAATTGTACTCTTGGAAAAAAATCTAATTGCCTAGATTCCTCCCCCCCTCCCCCCCCCCCTTTTTTTTTTTTTTTACAAATTAGCTCTTGTGGCCCCATTGTGCTGTACTTCTAGTAGTTGTTTTGGTCTAAGGTAAGCTACCAGTCTAGACCCAGCTGGGGCCCTTGTGGTCCACCACATTAAGCTCTATCCACCTCCACCTCTTCATTGCCCCTCTCCTGGTCCCTGTGTTGTACCAGCCCACAGTGAGCCTACAGTGACAGCATCACTCTGTGATCAGAAGCTGCAGTTCAAAAAACTACCGCTGTGTGGCCAGAACTAATTACTTAGGTTGAGTGCCTGTTTCCTCACCTATGCAATGATAAAAACAATAGTGCATTCCTCCTAGGGTTGAAGGATTCAAGCCATGCATGCTAGAGTACCCAGCACAAAGCATGTGCCAGTAATAGTAGTTCTTGTAACTGTGTATACCTGATACACTGAAGCATACCTGAGCTGAGTGAGCCCAGCTTGGTTTTGTTGGTGTGGGAGAGGGGGTAGTACTGGGGCTTGAACTCAAGGCCTAGGTGCTAGCTAACCCTTAGCTTTTTTGCTCAAGGCTAGTACTCTACCACTTGAGCCACAGCTCCATATCTGGATGTTTGCTGGTTAATTGGAGAGGAGTCTCACAGACTTTCCTGCCTGGGCTGGCTTCGAATTACTATGCTTCCTGAATAAGTAGGATTATAGGCATGAGCCACAGGTGCTCAGCTTTGAGTCCAGTTTGTTAAGGTGATTTAACCATATCACACAACTGCCCTTTCCAGCTCAGGGAAAACATCTCAACATGTTTCTATCCAATGAAGAACTTCTGAGTGAATCTGTGATACATTAAATACTGGATTGAGCTGAGACACTTCAGTGCTGAGACTCCACCTGTCTGTTCTTGGGGCTCAAGTAATGTGTGCATAGAGGACAATTGAATGGACAATCACAACACTGTCAGTGAAGTTATGCACAAAACTCTCCCCACCCAGCCCTGCCCAGAACAGCTCAGGCACTTGAAGGAGGACTCAGGGTGAATCTCTTTCTTTCTTTCTCTTTCTAGACTCCTAAACTTTGAAGACCTTACTAAGAGGCACCCAAATTCAAACTGGCTCCTCTTTACTTCCAGTTTCTCAGGCTGCACACAGAATTTCAACAAAACCAATCAGATCTCAAATGGAGTTCATTCTAATGGAATTTTACCCGAGGCACCCCATCCTCCACTTCTGAACATCATGGCACCCAAGATATGAGTGTGCTTGCCAAATAGGCTGGGCAGAGGTAACTTCCTACCCCTGGCAGAAATCCGGAAATTCAGAGCCGTGTGGAACAAAGAACTCTGCCCTGAAGGTGTTTTCCAGAACCTTCCTGGCCAGCTTGGAACTGCCCCATTCACTTGGGCATGTACCACCTGCCAGCCTCTTTTCTAGCCTTCTATGGACAGGAAGGGGAGGGAGAGACTTAGTTGGGCAACCAGGACACTGCAAGAAAAAAAAAAAGGCAGGGGCAAGTGACAAAGGGGACATGCCTGTTTCACTTAGAATGACCTAAATTCAAATTCTGGCTCCTACTACCTTGATCACTTTGGGCAAAATATTTAGCCTCTGAATCTTTTAGAACCTCAGTTACCTCTTCCTATCATAAGGACATTGTTACCCATTTCTTAGGATTCTTGAAAGGCATAGGTGTGAAAGTGCATGGAAAGAAAAAAATAAACATTTAACATAATGCCTGGAATGTAGCAAGTCATACAAATCCCAGATTAAAATGATTTTCAGCTATTAGATAATATGGTAACCCCTTAAGGGTCAAAGGTTGAGGTAGAGAGAGAAGCACTGGGTGGAGTTGGGAGGTGTCAGGGTGGGGGTTGGGGAGAGAAAGAAGCAGAGAGCCCTGCTGTGGAGCATAGCTTCGGTCTGGCAGGCAAAGTGAAGCCCAGGGCAGAAGCACTTGCCTGCCCCTGGAACTGACAGGCATAGACTGGCTGAGTAATTACAGAGTTGAGGGCTGGGGTGGCCCAGGCTAGTGCCCAGCCAGCCACATTCTTTAGTTGTGTGGGTGGCTGGGTGGGTGGGCAGCTGGCTGTTTATGTGGCTACCAGGATGCTGGGGGCATCTAACAGCTCAGCTCCTCAGCACTGCCAGGCAGGCTGTTAAGCCTTGGCCGGGAAAAGGATTCTTGGCAAGTATTCTGTTCCTTTTCCCCTGATAACCTTCTGTCCCCTTCCTTCAACCCTCATACCACTCCCTGCTTCTCCAATGGGACAAGCCCCAAAGCCCCAGCCCAAGTTCAGACTCCAAACAATTGGCCAATTAGAGGCTATTAAACACCAGTCCATCTTAACCTGAAGCTCTTAAATAATCATGAAGCTCTGAACATATGTGTGTCCCAGCCCTACGTACTGATTAGCTAGTTCACACATGGTTCTGATACTTTATATCCTTTCCTCAAAATGAATGCCAAAGTAACACACACACACACACACACACACACACTTCCCAATCCACATAACCAATATGCAGCTTGGTGGGTGGGTAGGTACTCGGGACTGACCTCAGGGCTCTTGACTGATCTAAAGAAGCTACCAAGTTTTGAGCAAAATGTAGAGCCACAGGACCAACTACACTTAGAGGCCCAGCTCCTGAGTCAGGCTCCAGCCTCTATGGGATCAGCTATGTACAATGCAGCAGACAAATACACACATCAGCCAGAAACCAGATCCTTTGGTCATGAGCAATACCATCTTAACTTAAAAGGGCCTGTAGAAATGCATTTAATATGCCTTTTTTTCAATTTAAAAATAAAGTCTATATCAGGTGTTGAAAAGAATGGAGACCAGGCATGGTGGTGCACAGCTGTAACCCCGGTTATATAGGAGGTATGAAGAAGAAGGATGACAATCCCAGGCCAGTCTGAGCAACACATTAGGAAGATCCTATCTCAACCAACAAGTTGGACAATGGTGGTCTACATCTGTCATTGCAGCTGCATAGGAGGTGTAGGTAAGAGGCTGAGATCAGAAGGATTAAGGCCAGTCTGCTCAAAGGGTTCATGAGATCCTGGCTCGACCAATAAAAACTGGATGTGATAGTGTATACCTGCCATCAGCTCAGCTACATAGCATGCATAAATGTCTAGGTTAGCCCAGGCAAAAAGTGAAACCCTGTTGAAAAAGTATTGAAAAGCAAAAGGGCTGGAGATGTGGCTCAAGTGGTAGAGCACTTGCCTAGCAAGGGTCAAGGCCTTGAGTTTAAAACTCCAGTACTATCCAAGGGGAAAAAAGTGATATTGAAAGAAGCACACCAATAGAGGATGCATGGATGTAAACTTCAAGGCCAGGTGAAACAAAACAATATATTGTTTTCTAAAACACACATGGATGATCACTTATAAAGCAAAGCAAAGAAATAATTAACCAAAATCCACCTTAGAGTGAGTGTGTGTATGTGTGTGTGCATGTGTTCTAGGGCTTGAACTTGGGGCCTGAACTTTTTTGCTCAAGGTTGGCACTGTACCACTTGAGCCACAGCTCCATTTTTGATGGTTTTTGGTAATTAATTGGAGATAAGAATCTTATGGATTTTCTTGCCTGGGCTGACTTTGAACCTCAATCCTCAGATCTCAGCCTCCTGAGTAGCTAGGATACATATGTGAGTCACTGGTACTCAGTGCAAAAGGACTTTTATTTTTTTGCCATGGAGCTTGAACTCAGGGCCTGAGAACTGTAAACCCCAAGCTCACAGATAAGGAGACTGAAATTTGGGGAGATTAGGAAATTTGCCCAAGGTTGCTGGCCAGAAAGTGGTGAAGGCAGGATTTGAACCCATGTATAACTCAGACTCTTCTGTTCTGTCCAGCAGTTTTGAACTAAATCATCTCAATAATCAGAAGACTGAGATCTGAGGATTATGATTTGAAACCAGCCCAGGCAGAAAGATCCAAGAGAGTCTTGAGCAAGAACGTTGAGTGAGAGTGCCACGGGTTCAAGCCCCAATACGGGCACAAAACAACAACAAAAGAAACCCTCCCACACTTACAACATTCCTTCTATGAGCAGTCTAGAATCATAGTACTTATTCCAAAGCTAGCCTGTTGATATTAAGGAGCTAATGGGTTCAGAGGCCCTTAAGGGACAGCCAGGGGCTGGGGGGGAGGGGGAGAACAGGTAGGCAGGGTATGACTAGTTTCCCATTTGCCAACAGGACATGTTTTTTTTTTTTTTTAATCTTGTACTTAGCATAGAGCAGATTATGGATAAAATGGAGAGTATTTTTTATTTGCCTTCCAGGTCATTCAAGTCTTGCTGATTTCATGCTAGCTGTTTGTACAATGCTTCCAGATTCTTTTAAGCTGCTTTTAACTTGAGCAGGTACCGATGACTGCCAGAGGCTCCTCAGTCTAAAGGTGTTGGCAGAAGTGCCACCGTCCCTAGAATAACCTTTGGGCAAACTGAGCCTGCTCTCAGGTCAACTTGTTCAAACTAGTTAGTAATTCTAACCCTAATACTCACATGCATTTATCCCAGGCCTCCAAAAGTGCTAGGCATGACACAGAGTGCTGTAGATGTCCCGTGAAAGGAAAGGTGGCAGAGTTTCTGAAGGCTACAAGCTTTGGCATCCTGCAGATCTGAACGTGAGTGAGTCTTGAACTGCCCGTCACAAACTGGCTGATCTCAGCACATGGCTTCATTTCACCAAACCTCAGTTTCTTCATTTGTCAGGTAATTGGAGCAGTGGTTCATGAGTCACAAGGTAAAGCGCTAAGACTGGGAGGTGGTACTTGTCATATAAGTAGCTCAGTGCCAGGTACTAAGGGAGTAAGCTACTGTTCCTGGAGCTCTAACTCCAGTGCCAGCAGATGTCTCTCTAGCAAAGGCCCGAACCTCCTGGGTCTCTAATAGAGCCTGTGTCTCACCTGACTACACACCTAATGCTTCAACTTGTCATCAGAAGGCCAGCGAGAGGCAGCAGCTTCCCAGGAACAAGGCTCCTGGGTCCTGCCCAAACTTTACTTTCCTGCTGGCAGAACTGCCCACACCCCGGGCAGGGACCAGGACTCTCCTCTACGCAGAATGAGGACTTTGTGTGGCATCTGGTTCTGGGAACACTGCTTAGTCTATTCCTTTGGCACGGGACCTGCAGGGCAGGTTTGCAAACGCATGACACACACTGAGACTCACAGAGCTGCCTACTGCTTTTACCGTGTATCCACCAGTCACCCCTGCCCTGCCTGCCCTAACGAACCAATGGGTCTCATCACCTCCTTCTTCACCCCTACCCCAAGTTGTTTCAAAGGTGGAATTTCCTAAGAACCTTTCACTTTTGTCCTTTCATGGATGGTGATGAGAACAAATTTCTTTCTACCACTCAATTATGAAGAAGGCCCCACTTCCCCCTGCCCCCCATGCCTTAATCACGCAAATGCCATTGAATCACTGGAGACACTCGCCAGGGATCTTTCTCTGAGCATCTGGATCCTGAGACCCAAGAACTCATAAAGAAGGGCACATGTCACCACCACAGGATGTTGATGCTGCCACCAACGCCTATAGCTTGGGTTGAGCAAGAACTGTCTGTCCCCACCCTGGACCATTTCCCCAACAGTCAGACCAGATGGAAGAGGCAAATTCTAGAAGTTGGAGGGAATGGACTTCCATCTCCTGCTGAGCATCTGCTCTCTTCTCTCGGCTTTACCTTGGGTGCCATTTCCTGGGATCATGATTGCAAGTGACCTGTGTCGTCTATCTACCTGGACAAGGTTTAGCCACCCTTCCCTTCCTGGTGGTTGATTCGCTTTCTGGATTTTGCTATGCAATGGAATGGTTGGTTTCCCCAGAAGTTTAGCAAGCTGTAAGGACAAACGAATGGGCTGGAGATGAAGCGAAGAGGGAAGAGGAAGCATGGGACCTGGCTCTATTATAAATCCCAGTTCCCCCTGGGGAGCCAAAGAGGAGTTGGCAGGCCTTTCTGTTCCTGTCTAAGGTAGGGGTGGAGCAGAAAAAACCAAAGGTGAGGCCAGTCACAAGTCAAGGGTGAAAGGAAGTCACACTAGTGGTGGGCTGGGTCCTACCACAGGGTGGCAGGGAGCAATGCTACCCTCAGGGAAGAGACTAGAATTAACTGATAATCCCAGGGAGCAGGCTGGGTGTTGGGGCTGCTTCCAGAATTAAGCGATCCTTTCCTCTCCTCTCCTCTCCCGTCCTTCTTGATTCCTTTCCTTCCTTTCTCTCTCTCTCTCTCTCTCTCTTCCTTTTTCTTTCTCTCTCTCTTCCTTTTTCTTTCTCCCTTCCTTCCTTTCTTCTTTCTTTCTTTTCTTTCTTTCTTTCTTCTTTCTTTCTCTCTTCCTTCCTCCCTCTCCCTTTCTTTTTTCTTCCTTCTTTTGTTCTTTCCTTCCTTTCATATGTGTGTGTGTGTGTGTGTGTGTGTGTGTGTGTGTGTGTGTCCTGGGACTTGGATGTTTGGATGCTGTCCCTGAGCTTTTGTGTTCAAGATTAGTGTTCTCCATTTGAGCCACAGCTCCACTTCCAGCATTTTGTTGTTTTGTTTTGTAGTTAAATGTAGATAAGGATCTCATGGTTCCCTGACTGGATTTGGCTTTAAACTGTGATTCTCAGATCTCAGCCTCCTGAGTAGCTGGGATTATAGGTGTGAGCCACACATGCCAGCTACCTATCCTTATTCCCCCCCCTCAAATATTGAGCTCCCTCTGCCCCATGGTCCATCATTATTGTGTGTGACCTTGGCTGTTCACTAGGATGACCAAATGTTCCAGTTTGCCCTGGACAGTTTTGCTTTATCTCAGTGGTATTGGCTAACCCACCCAGAATCTCTCTTTTACTCTCAACAGTATCCCAGTTTGGATGATACATTATATAACCTCTCTGTCTTAAACATCCAGCAAGGTGGGAAAGGTTAAGGAGCAACCAGACAGAAGCATTAATTCAAAGCAAGGCTTTGGTAGTTCAGAGCAACAGCTAGGCTGGCATCAGCCCAGTCAGATCTAGACCATCTTAGGGAAAGAATCTGAGAGTTGTTCCTCCTCCTGGGGTCCTAATCATAAAGCTGGTCCTCAAGGATCTGCTTCCTGATACCCCTCACTACGATGGCACTAAACTGGGGCACAAAGTAGACTCTTCTTTTTTTGTGTGCTAGTCCTGAGGCTTGAACTCGGGGCCTGTGCTTTTGCTTGGTTTTCTCACTCAAGGCTGGTGCTCTACCACTTGAACCACACCTCCACTTCTGGACTTTTGCTGGTTAGAAATAAAGATCTTATGGATTTGTCTGCCCAGAATGGCGTTGAGCCTCAATCTTCATATCATATCCTGAGTAGCGAGGATTACAGGTATGAGCCACTGGCTTAAGGCTCTTAATGCAATCTGGTCATTTCCTTGCTTCCCTTTGTCTGCATCCTAAACAGACTTACAGCAGTGACCAAGGAAGCAAGAGCCCTCTGTCTCTGTGCAGACATAAACTCAAGTGTTGTCCAGACACTCCTGGCCCTTGCTCCCTGGCTTCGAGAACTCCACTAATGCATAAGTGATAGTGGATTTCTAGCAAAGGTCCCAGAGACTGGTCTTAGCCGGATAGTCCCAGCACCCTTAGGATGTGAGGTAAAGAATTCAATGGTCAAAACTTTCTCTCTCATCTTGGATAACCACTTGGTTCAGTCTCCCAGGTTTTCCTTTGCTGAAGGGCTTTGGACACTTGCTATCTGTGCTGGATGGGATGGGGACAGAGGGTAAGGGTCTAGGAATTTCTCTTGGACCTCTGGGACTCAGTCCCAAAAGGAGACCAATTCTGAGGCAGAATAAAAAAAAAGAATGAGAGTGAACATAACTACATATAATCAGAGTACATTAAACAACATAACCTCCTCCTCTAATATACAAGTCTGATGGATGGGTGAGGATGAAGAGACTTCCTAACTCTCTTCTTTTCTGTTCTTCATTTTTCTCTCATCCTCTCCCTGCTCCTTAAAAATATCTTGGTAAGGGACAAAGTCATTCCTGATCACTACCAGCCAAATCTAAAGCCATGGGACTCAGCCAGGGCATAGACTGTAAATTCCCACAGTTGGCTCCACAGCCTGGCTTACCTCCTTGGATTTGGATTTTTTCTCAAATAGGTCTATAGAGGCTACTGAATGAGAGGTCATATGGGGCTCTGGGCATTTGTTTTCTGTTCTAGGGCCTCTGCTATCCAAAAGATAACCCAGAGAAAAAGTGTCGTTCTTGCTGACCTCCAGTCTGGCTGTATGCCAGTCACCAAACTATGTCAGAAATACCTAGAGTTCCTCCAGCCCTTGTTTGAGAGGAAGATCCCCCAACCACCACATTCTTAGTTCATAGAATTGAGGTTCCTAGGACCAGACCATCTACGTCAGCAAACCACCCCTACTCCCTAGCCTAAGTCAAAGTATTCCCTACAAGTTTCTGGTTCCAGAACCGTCTCAATTTCTTCTCTGGGCCCATCTCCTAGCTAACAAGGTGGGAGAAATGGAATAAAGGGCTGGAGAAGTCTGCAGTATTGGGATACACCTCCTGATCCCAGAGAAGGATAAGAGATGTAGATTCACCACAAATGCCACCATCCCTTCACGGTCATCCCCTTCCGGAATCATCTCATGGCCATCCAAACAACCACTTCTGGGTTGGGTATATGAGCCCCTCCCCCTTGCTAGACTCATGAAGGAGACGGTTTTCCACAGAACTGAACTCTGCCCAGGGGAACTCCTGCAATGCTCAGAAAATGCCTGCCCAACTGCTTGCCTGGGCTCTGGCCCCTCTGGCTGCAACTGAGCCCAGACAGGAGGCTGACTCACTCACCACAAGGAGGAGGAGGAAGAGGAGGAGGAGCAAGAAGGGCCTAGGCTCAGAGATCCCTGGCTGTGCCAGACTAGGCAGAGTGACTCTCAACCCCTGATCCCTGGAAGGGGGGCGGGGAGGGGGGGCAGCTGACATACTGGCCTTGGAGACCAAAGCAATTCCCTACAAAGTTCTTTTTTTCTGAATCCTCACCCTCTGCCCACATAATCAGTTCCCCTGATTCCCAGACAAAAACTACTTCCTTAGATCCTCTCCTCCATTACCCTGTGTGTCCCCAAGTCCCTCTGGATATCTCCTGGGGGGTGGGGGGTGGGGGGGAGTGAAATCGAATGTTTTAGAGCCAATTATTCTCAAATCACTGGGTTACAAAAAAAAAAATCAAGAAGAGAAAACTACCCAACTACTATCCCAGAAGAGCACACATGGATGGCACAGGATTCTGAATGAATCTCAACTCTCAGAAGACCCCATTGGCAGCTTCCACGCACCAGACGTCGCTTCCTTTCCCATTCCTCCACCGCAGGCCAAGGCGCCTCACAGAGGAGGGAAACAATGTTTCTTGTTGCCCCGCAGGGTGGTGGGCACTATCCTAGGCTACAGTTTCTGCTGTTGAGCCTCCTGCACACCAAGGCACAGACTTCAGTGCCGGCTCCGTGTTCTAACCTCATGGCTCAGTCCAGTCTCCAAGTTTGCGCTTCTGACTTAAGACTAGTGCTTACATCAGAGACCTCAGATCTCGAGATTTCTTCCCTTCTTAAACCCTGGGCTTATATCCTACCCTAGGACCCCACGCCCACCCCATCCCCATCCCCGCTTCTCCCCGGTCCGCACCTGGTCCGGCGGGTGCACGCGCTGCTCTGCGCTCCCTCCCGGCGTTTCGGGCTCGGGCTGCTGCCTTTTGACAAGCAGGGACAGCCCAGCACCTGGTCCCGCCCCGCCAGAGGCCACGCCCCTCGCCCCGCCCCGCCACCGGGCCACGCCCACACGCCACGCCCACAGGTCCTGTCTTCTCCTGCCCCGCACGGTACGGGCATTGTTAACCATCTTAACTTGGGATCAACCACAGCACCGTCGCCTTGGAGACTCTGCTTGGTGAAATCCCACACGACTGCGTGTAGGGCAAGGCCTGTTTCTGCCCCCAGTGGAGCAGAGTTTTGGGTGGTTTTGTACAGAGCACAGGCACGAGTCTGCCTGTGATACTGGGTGGTGGATCTTGCCACCGCCTCCCCCCCCACACCCCGTCTGCCTTGGTTCTGCCCAGCCTGCTCAGAACGCCTCAGCCAGGTGCGTCACCTCCACCTGAGCTGACCTGGCCAGGTCCTCATTGCTCACCAAGGAGGTGGAGAGCGCTTGCCCATTCAGGGCTCCTTTCTCTCTGCACTGACGGTAAATCCTGGGGTGTTCACTGCTGCTGATCACCGAGAAGCTCAACTAAACTCCCAAAGTTAACATGAAAGGGCACCGAGCAGCAGAGCCCAGAGGCACATCATCCCTCCCACCTGACACCTCCAGATGTTGAGAATCTCAACCAAGCTCGGTTTAAACTTAGCTTCCCCAGCCCCTACTCTCCGTTCTCTCCTCCCGTCTGAGACTTATTAGGGAGGAAGGAAGGGTGAGAGAGAGGGAGGGAAGGAGGAAAGAAGGAAGGGAGGGAGGGAAGAAGGAATGAAGGAAAGAGGAAGGGAGGGAAGAGGAGAGGGAGAAAGGGAAAAAAGGAAGGAAGAAAGGAAGAAGAATGGAGGGAGGGAGGAAAGAAGGAAGGAAGGGAGAGAAGGAATGAAGGAAGGAGGGAAGGAAAGAGGGAGGAAAAGAGGGAAGGAAGAAAGAAGGAATTGAAAAAGGAGGGAAAGAGGGAAGAAAGAGAAATGGAGGAAAGGAAGGGAAGAAGGGAGGGAGGGAAGAAGTAAAGGAGGAAGAAAGGAGGAAGGAAGGAAGGAAGAAAACTAAAGTACAATATGAGACCTGAGATTGTGGGTGACTGTAGAAAATTTGGGCTAAAAATTGGTCCCTACTGGCTGAGATATGAGATTGCTGTTCAAAGCTATCAGGGGAGGAAAGTCCATGAGACTTCCAATTAACCAGCCAAAAGCCAGAAGTAAAGCTGTGGTTCAAGTGATAGAGCACCAGCCTTGAGTTAAAAAAGCCAAGGGACAGAGCCCAGGCCCTGAGTTCAAGCTCCAGAACTCAAACTCTTTGTCTCTCTCTCTCTTCATGTACATACACATACACAGAGTATATGAATACTAAACATGCCATAGTTATGGCCTGTGTGACTATTTTTTATAGCTCTTGGCTGTAGCAGTGAATCTGATATGTCACATACATAAAATATCTAAAAATACAAAAATACTTTTAAAATATTTACTTTTCATTCCAAACTTTTGTGACCACAAAGTAGAAAATACTTTCCCCAGAGTGAGGGATGGGAAGACATTGTCCAAAAAGAAATGTACTCTTTACCTGACTTATGTAACTATAACCCCTCTGCACATCACTTTTATAATAACAATAAAAATTTAAAACTATCCCTATTGTACAACGGATGTGTAGAATTGTTGCTATTTTTGAAGCTGAGACATGACAAAATCACTTGAACCCAGGATTTCTCTCTAAATATGCTCCCCTCTCCTCTTGTCACCCCCCATCCCTCTCTTTCTTGTCTCTCCCCAATCGCCCCCCCCCACTCTGTATATCAGTACTAGGATTTGAACTCCGGACCTGGGAACTGTCTCTCAGCTTTTTCAATCAAGGCTGGTGCTCTACTGTTTGAGCCACACTTCCACTTCCAGCATTTTGCTGGTTAATTGGAGATAAGACTCTCATACACGTTCCTAGTATGCCCCCACCCCTTCCTTGTTCCATTGTAATGGTTACCTCTTGCCCCTGTTTCCTCGGCAAGGATGTTGCCTTCCCATACCCCTTCTCTCTAAGCCTTGATGGCAGGCACTATTCCTGCACTACATGTTGAACAGCTTTAAATTCCTTTAGCTAGACTACTGCGTGAACAATGCCCTGGATCCTCTACAGAAAACACTTTCCTTTCCTTTCCCTAAAGGTAGCCTTTCTTGCCTTGGCTCTGGTAGAGATGGTTGGCGGTGTTTGTCTGAGGGACACTCCATGTGCATCTCCACTCAAGTGCATCATGGCCCGTCTATAAGCACTTGGGACATTCAAGACACCATACGATCGGCCATCGATGTAGCCATCTATATAGAAAATGAGCCAGGTGCATGCTACCTGGGAGGAAAGATTCCAGGTGCCAGGCTGAAGCTAGCCTTGGGCATCTCATTCCACAAGGCAGAGGCTGGTCTCTGTGATGGCAAGGTAGGCGGAGAAGATGCGGCTGTAGTCAGGACACAGGGCTATAGTTTATTCTCAGTGTGTGGGTCTCCCATTTCCACAACTTGGAAACTGTCCTCAAGTCTGGCTGACATCTTGGCTCTTTGAGGTTCCCACAGATTCTGTTTTGTAGACAGAAGGTTTAAGTGTCCAGAGGTTGCTTTCCAGGTAAAAGTGTGTCCTTTGAACTTGCAATGGGACACTCCCATCTGACTGTTTGCTTTCTCTTGTTTTAGGGCCCTTTTTTCCCCCTTAAATATTTTATGGTTATGGTTATAGGAAAGTAGAAGGGAAACCTCTCACTCAGAAAACCCCACAGAATTTTATTTTTCTGGTGGCATTAAGGTTTGAACTCAGGGTTTCATACTTGCTCAACAGGCTCTCTACCACTTGAGCCTCACTCCCTCCTCAAGCCCTTTTGTGCTTTAATAATTTTTTGGGGGGGGGTCCGGTCGTGGGGCCTGAACTCTGGGCCTGGGCGCTGTCCCTTAGCTCTTCAGCTCAAGGCTAGCACTCTACCACTTGAGCCACAGTACCACTTCCGGCCTTTTCTTTTTGCTTATGTGGTGCTGAGGAATTGAACCCAGGGCCTCATGCATGCAAGGCAAGCGCTCTACCACTGAGCCACCTTCCCAGCCCTGTGCTTTAATAATTTTTCAGATAGGGTTTTGTGCTTTTTCCTCAGCCCAGCCTCAGATTGTGATCATCCTACCTCTGCCTCCCGTGTAACTGGACTTACAGGTGTGCCTTACCATGCTGGCCTCCCTACCTCAAGAACATTTGCAGAGACATGAAGGCACTGAGTGTCAGAGGCAAAAGATGACCAGGCTGTCTTCTCACTGAGCTCTCTTATTTTGGATATTGGGAAAAAATGAGATCACAAAAGGTGAACTCAGTTGTTTTTTTAAGACAAAGTGAATCTAGGACTGAACTCCTTGCTGATGTTCCAGATGATGAGAATGGAATGAATAAATATAAGAAGCTGTAGGCAGCAAAAACAAACCAAACAAAAGGGTCTTCTCGGGACAGTGTTTTGCAAACTGTTAACTGAACTCTGTAGTAAAAAATGAATTTTTAGCACGACCTAGTAGTGTCTTATGCATATAGATAAGTTGTATGAAACAAAAGCTACCCTGTCAAGTTCTCTATTTTCTCAATATTCCTTCCTCCCTCCCTCCCTCCCTTCCTTCCTCCCTCCCTCCTTTCCTTCCCTCCTTCCTTCCTGCCTTCCTTCTTTCCCTCCCTCCTTTTCTTCCTCTTCCCTTCCTCCTTTTCTTCCTCCATCCTTCCCTTGCTTCCTCCCTCCCTTCCTTTCTTCCTTCCTCTCTCCCTCCCTCCCTTCCTTCCTCCCTCCCTTCTTCCCTCCTTTCCTTCCCTCCTTTCCTTCCTGCCTTCCTTCATTCTTTCCCTCCCTCCTTTTCTTCCTCTTCCCTCCCTTCCTCCCTCCCTCCCTCCTTTCCTTCCTTCCTTCCTCCCTTCCTTCCTTCCTTCCTTCCTTCCTTCCTCCCTCCCTCCTTCCCTCCTTTCCTTCCCTCCTTCCTGCCTTCCTTCCTTCTTTCCCTCCCTCCTTTTCTTCCACTTCCCTTCCTCCTTTTCTTCCTCCATCCTTCCCTCGCTTCCTCCCTCCCTTCCTTTCTTCCTTCCTCTCTCCCTCCCTCCTTTTCTTCCTCCCTCTCTCCTTCTCTCCTTTCCTTCCCTCCTTCCTGCCTTCTTTCCTTCTTTCCCTCCCTCCTTTTCTTCCTCTTCCCTCCCTCCCTCCCTTCCCCTCTTCCTTCCTTCCTTCCTTCCTTTCTTCCTTCCTTCCTTCCTCCCTGCTTTCTTCCCTCTTCCCTCCTACAGATTGAGTTTACTATAGAAAGAGGCGGATACTTCCAAATCTTCACTCCAAATCTACCTGGCTCCAGGGCTCCATTCCCAGTAGCCCAGCTCATGTCTCCATCCCGGAGGCTTTTGGCACTCATCTTTCTGAATTGCTCCCACCCCTTCAAGTCCAGGTTGCCAACCTGCTGGCCCCTCACATGGCAAGTGTGCTGCTATGGTAACACACAGCCTGGGGCCTGTCGGAGGAAGGTGAAACCTCCCACCTGCACCTCCAAGCAGACAGACCGCTCAGAGCTCTTCTCCCAAGCCTCCCATGCATTTTCTGGGCTGCTGTCCAAACCCTAGTAGACGGTGATGATTCTTTGTCCAAGTCCCAACCCCAATCATTGGAACCAGGAGAATAACTTAGAAGCTTGGAGTCCTTTCTAGTTTCTAGTTGTCTATAGCTGAGACCATGGTAAGTCTTGCATGAGTTGAAGACTACCTCATCCCTAATGCTTTCAGGTATGGGAAATCCTGAGGATGGGGATAAGTGGAGAGGCTTTGGGGCTAGGTTGCATTGGACTTCCAATTATGTGGGTGCTGAAGAGGTTAACTTGGAAAGATTGACAGCTTTCAAAACTCCCCCCTTCTACAGAAGAAAGTCTCTAGGGAGGACCATTGGACAATAAAGTCCTCTCCTTCCTAGCAATGAGCAAAAGTCCTGTGTACGATTCATCCTGGGCATACCTACTATAAGAAGGATGTTCCACAAGCTGCCCAGGAATGTGTTAAACATCTCTACCCTGTGGGCTCAACTCCAGCCATATGTGGCTGTTGACTGCTCTTCTTCGTTGCCTTTGGCCTATTTTTTTAGCCTGGGCCAAGTGCACTTCAGCCCCTTGTGCTGCATTTGCCTTGTTGTTCTTCTAAGTTAAAGTGTGGGCATCTGGCATGCACAGTCACTTCCAGCAGGAGCTACTCTTGGCCAAATCACAGTGATCTTATATGTTGCTCTGTGTATGTGGGGCGGGGGAGAGGGGGGGTGCTGGTACTGGGGATTGCACTCAGGGCCTTCAACCTCTTGCTTAACTTTTTTGCTCAAAGCTGATGCTCTACCATTTGATCCACACTTCCACCTCTGGCATTTTTCCCCCCATGGTTAATTGGAGATAAGAATCTCATAGGCTTTTCTGCCTGAGCTAGTTTTGAATCTTGTTCCTCAGATCTCAGCCTCCTGAGTAGCTAGGATTATGAATGTGATTTACTAGCACCTGGCTCAAAGTGCTTTTGATTGTAAAAGTTGATTGGCAGAAAAAGAAAACTGTCACACACACACACACACACACACACACACACACACAGGAAGAATTTTTGAAAGTATTATCATTAGCTAATATCTACACACACACTCTGGATGAGGTTAATCATAAATGGTAGTAAATATACATTTATACTTCAAATAATATTCTTTTTGTATGTGGGAGGGGTGGTACTGAACATGAATTCTGAACCTCATGCTGTAACTTGGCTTTTTCTGCTCAAGCCTGGTACTCTACTATTGGAGTCACAGCTCTAGTTCCAGTTTTTTTTTCTTTTTTTCTTTTTCTTTTTGGTTAATTGGAGTTAAGAACCTCATGGACTTTTTTGCCCAGGCTGGCTTTGATCCTTGATCCTCAGATCTCAGACTTCGGAGTAGCTAGGATTATAAGGCATGAACCACCAGTACCCAGCTCAAATGATATCTGTGATACCTTTTTTTTGTAACCCAATGAACTATTTATTCTTTTGTTATTTACTTTTTAAATTATCTTTAAGTAATTGTACAAAAGGTTTTCAATTTAACAAATCAGTTTGCAATTATAGTATCTCGATCAATAGCTCCCTTCCCATTGGTCTCCCCTGTCTCTCCCAACTCCACCCATACTCTCACGTTATGTACATTCAATATTATGACTTCATCCATGTACCTTTCCTCTCTCCATTTTTTTTGTCCTCTGCCCCTTAAAGCCCCTACATACAATAAAACATGTTTCAGCTTCCTGGCATTTATTTTGTTCAACTGTCAGTTGTTCAAAGGAGTTAGACCATTGGAAATTTCTCCTGAGTATATCATACTTCAGTGAATTCGGTTGTATATACATGCATTTAACCCTGTATATGTTTTCATATTTGTTTCTTTTTTTTTTTTTTTGGTCGATCGTGGGGCTTGAACACTGGGCCTGGGAACTGTCTCTCATCTCTTCAGCTCAAGGCTAGTGCACTACCACTTGAGTCACACCGCCACTTTCAGTTTTCTAGTGGTACATTGGAGATAAGAGTCTCACAGAATTTCCTGCTGGGGCTGGCTTTGAACCACAATCCTCAGATCTCAGCCTCCTGAGTAGCTAGGATTACAGGTGTGAGCCACCAGCACCCGACTAGGTTTCTCATTTAGATCTAACTTCCGCAAATGTCAGAAAACACACACCTTTTGTCTCTGAAAGCCTGACTTACTTCACTGGACATCATTTTCTGCAGATCCAGCCATTTCCCTGCAAAAGAGACTGACTCTCCAATATTCTGTAGTATTGTCATTTCCCGGATGAGGAAAGTGATGTTCATAGCGAGTTCCCAGAGGAGTGCAAGGATCTGGGCAGGCTCTTGCAATGACAACCAGGGAGTCACGGATGGCATGTGGGGAATGGGAGCAGAAGCTCCTTGTGGGAAGGCACTGTGTCTTTGCATGCTCCAGTGTCAGGGACGATGTGTATACATAGCTGTGTGTACTGTGTGTATACATGACACAGCAGTCAAGAGTGTCTTGACAGCTGGAAGAACTGACATTTGAGTTACTACATCTTTGGACCCACTTGTCTTCTTTGAGAAGAAGCTACGTAAGATCCAGGTAGAAATGCACGGTGGTCAGCACCTAGTACTACAGCTATCAATAGTCTGCTATCCACCCACCTCTTACCAGATTAAACAGGGACAGGCTCCCAGCAAAAGGGGTGGTGGCCACTTGGCCATTGTCAGTACAGGGGAGCAGTCTTTCTAGTCTTGGTTAGCCTTTGCCAAGAAAGGGCCTCCTTCTGCTTCATACCCTCAAGGACAGTTCAATGATCTCTGAATGGCACTCAGACTAGAAAGAATGGAATGAAGATCCAAATCATTAGGGTTTGCAACCTTTCTTCCATTGAACTTGTCTCATTGAACTTCTTTTTAAATTTTTATTGTTATTATAGAAGTGATGTACAGAGGGGTTACAGTTACATGAGTCAGGTAAAGAATGCATTTCACTTTAGTCAATATCGCCCCTTCCCTCATTCTCTCTCCAGGTTTTTCCCTCCCATCTCCACCCACAAGTTGTATAATGTTCAATATAGTGCCCAGGAAGTATCATTGTTGCATTTGTTCACCCTTTGTCCCTCCTTTTCTGTACCTTCCTTTATACTCCCAAAGACAAATAAACAAACAAACAGAACATACGGAAAAGAAAACAAAGCCAGGCACTGGTAGCTCTTGTCTGTAATTCTAACTACTCAAAAGACTGAGATCTGAGGATTATCATTTGAAGCCAGGCCAGGCAGGAAAGTCTTACTGTAAGACTCTTGTGTCCAATTAACCAACAGAAAACCAGAAGTGGCACTGTGGTTCAAAGTGGTAGAGAACTAGCTTTGAACGAAAAAGCTCAGGGACAGTGCCCAGGCCCTGAGTTCAAGCCCCACAAATGATGTAGGAAAAGAAGAAAAGAAAAACAGCAAAAGAAGAAGAAAAAAAACTTGCTTCCATTTTCTGGAATTCATTTCCATAAATATTATTTTGTATGATCAGAGGCACATAAGTATTGTGCCTTGTTGCTTCTCTCTTAAGAGTATCCTCCTTTGGTCTCACTGTGTGAACTGCACGTATGTGTGTGTGTGTGTGTGTGTGTGTGTGTGTGTGTGTGTGTGTGTGTGTATGTCCCTAAGGGTGCTATACCTTAGCTTTTCTACTCAAAGCTGGTGTTCTACCACTTGAGCCTCATCTCTACTTCCAGCTTTTTGGTGGTTAATTGGAGATAAGAGTCTTATAGACTTTTCTACTCCAGCTAGCTTTGAACTGTGATCCTCAGATCTTAGCCTCCTGAGTAGTTAGGATTATAGGCATGAGCCACAAGTCCCTGCCTTGATTGGACTTTTGATCTTTAAACTCTCCTTCTCACCACACTTCTATTCAGACTCTCCAAGTACACCATCACACTTTCTCCTGCCCTCCCTCTACACATCATGAACCTCTGCTCCTTATCTTCTGTCAGGTCATTAAGTAACTTGAGGTCCATGCAAGCAAGCTGATGGTCCATGAGTGTAAGACTTAGAACTGCCCAGAGAGGAGAATAATATCCTAGATGCCAAGACTATTATGATATCATTCTTCCTTTTCTTGTCATCAACCCGGAAAGAGAGGTGACAGAGAACATTTAAGCCAGCTATCTGTTTCTCATAAATAAAAACATTGGTTCTTAGTTCCCCATAGGGAAGGCCTAGAGATTTTGAGCATAATGCTGGATAAAGAACAATGAGCTGCAATAATGAATCTTTTGTGTGTGCGTGTCTATGTGTGTGCAAGTGCTAGGGCTTGAACGCAGGGCCAGAGTGCTGCCCCTGAGCTTTTTTTCCCTCAAGGCTGGTGCTTTACCAGTTGAGCCACAGCTCCATTTCTGGCTTTTTGTTATTAATGGGAGATAAGAGTCTCATAAACTCGCTGCTTGGGCTGGCTTCAATTGTGATCCTCAGAGCTCACCCTCCTGAGTAGCTAAGAATACAAGTGTGAGCCACTGGTACTTAGGCTTGGATCTTTTTTCTACATATTTGACCAAAAAAGCCTAGTATTCTAGTTTCTTTTCCCAGGAGTCTTGTGCTTACTCTTCATAGGAATTAGAAGTAAAACTCAGAGGCAAATAAAACCTCTGCTTTAGCTAGAGACACTGAAGTGAGTCAATGGTTTCCATCATGTTGGAAGCTTAAAGTCTGGCCTTGTGTGTCTCTATATCCACACCATCTTCTCTTAGTTCCTGGAGCATTAGGTTATTTCAGTGCACTCTGGCCAAATGGGAAGGCTCTTTTTGTACTTATCTTGTTTGGTGACTTTTCAGAGCTTCATGGTTAATACTATTTGAATCACTTGTTATCGTGTTTCATTAGATGATAAATTGACATTTGATCATTAGCAATTAGCCATTTATTGCTGTTATTTCTTTATCCCAAAGAACCTTACACCCTGGAAGCAGAGGGCAATTAGGAGGAAGTGGTGTTAGACCAGAGAAACTGACAAAAAATTATATGTATCAACATTGTACATATAGAGAGTTCATTCCTAACAGTAATATAGTGCATTTCCTGAAGGATCTGGCACTAAAGAAAGAGATCTGTAGAAGTCAAGATGAATGAGTCTGTAATTCCAGCTGCTCAGGAGGCTGAGGCAGGAAAATCCCAAGATTGATACCAACCATGGTTATACAGTGAGACTCTGTCTCAAAATGAATGAATGAACAAATACATAAATAATAGCTATCGAGGAGGCTGAGACCTGAGGATTATAGTTCAAAGTCTGCCCAGGCAGATAAAATTGAGAGATTATTCTCTCCAATAAACTACTAAGAAGCTGAAAGTGAACCTGGGCACTGGTGGCTCACACCTGTAATCCTAGGTACTCAGGAGGTTCAGATGTGAGGACTGTGGTTCAAAGCCAGCCTGGGCAGAAAAGAACTCATGAAACTCTTATCTCCAATTAACCACCAGAAAACTAGAAGTGGTGTGGCTTAAGTGGTAGAGCATGACCTTGAGCAAAAGAGCTCAGGGACTGCACCCAAGTCCTGAGTTTAAGCCCCACAACCAATTTTAAAAAAGGCTGAAAGACTATACTTTCAGGGATCATTTCTATAGTTCATTACTAAAAAAAAAAAAAAAAGGCTGAAAGTAGAAGTGTGTCTCAAGTGGTTAAGTACCAGCCTTGAGTAGAAAAAGGAAAGCGAGGGCTTGAGTTCCAGCACCACTGGCAATCACACAAAATAACAAATAGGTCTGTGGGTGTAGTTTCATGGTAGAGTACCTACCTAGCATGTGTGAGGTCTTGAGTTCAATTCTCAGAAAAATTAAGAAAAGGAAAATAGAAAGAAAAAAAAAAGAACAGGGGTTAAGAATCCAGGAGACCAAGGTTCACCTCCACCCTGAACATTTCCCTAGAGCTCTGGGAATTGTGAACTTTCACTTCAGTAACTTCCCAGGGACAGGACATAAAAGACCAGGACATAAAGTCAATTCTGCATACAAGCCGGACCTCAATGTGTGCATGGCTGGACTCTCCAGGTAAGGAGAAAGAGAAATAAACCTCCTCATCCAGGGGCAAAACGAGCCTGGGTCATTTTTGATGGTAAGAAACATAATATCTCTGTAGACTTCAGAGCCAAACATCAGTACTTCTCTGAGTATACGGTCTAAATAAACAAACAACAAAATCTCAAGCATAGAACTATAGTGGCACTGAAGGCCAGTGGCTTATACCTGTAATTCTAACTACTCAGAAAGGCTGAGATCTGGAGAATTATAGTTTGAAGCCAGCCTGGGCAGAAACATCCTTGAGAGACTACACACACACACACACACACACACACACACACACACACACACACACACACACACACCTTATTTAAAGTGATCCACCAGAAAACTGGAACTGGCTGTGGCTCAAGTAGTAGAACACTAGCCTTGAGCTGAAGAGCTGAGGGACAGTGCCCAGGCCCAGATTTCAAGCCCCACAGCTGACAAAAAAGAAAAGAAGAAGAAGAAGAAGAAGAAGCAGAAGAAGAAGAAGAAGAAGAAGAAGAAGAAGAAGAAGAAGAAGAAGAAGAAGAAGAAGAAGAAGAAGAAGAAGAAGAAGAAGAAGAAAGAAGAAGAAGAAGAAGAAGAAGAAGAAGAAGAAGAAGAAGAAGAAGAAGAAGAAGAAGAAGAAGAAGAAGAAGAAGAAGAAGAAGAATTACTCACAGTCAAAGTCAGAAATCACCCACAAAAAATAACATTGATTGGGAGTCATCAGAAAGAGACCCATAAAGGTTTCAGATGTTAAAAAAAATCTCATACACAGTGTACAATAAGCTTAATAGGTTCAAAGAAAGAATAGAGAAGTAAAAATAAAAACAGACTAACAAGAGAAACTTGGGAAATAACCACAAAGAATTTCTAGAAATAAAAAATAATATATTGAATCTTGCCAGGTACTGGGGCTCACACCTGTAATCCTAGCTATTCAGAAAGGCTGAGATCAGGAGGATTATAGTTTGAAGCCCGCCTGGGCAGAAACATCCTTGGGAGACTATTTCCAAAATTACCAACAAAAAGTTGAACTGTCTTAAGTTTTGTGTTCAAACCTGTCTCCCCCTCCCAAAAAAAAGTGAAGATAGAGAAGACATGATACAATTACAGAATAAATCTTTTGGGTACCATAACATACGTGGTTATGAATATTAGTTACATGTTAGGCCCAGAGCTATTTCCAAGAGCTTTAAAGAACTGCTTTCATATTAATTGCATTCTTTGACCACAAGTGAACTAAAAAGATGCAATAGCAAACAGGTAATGCTTTGGGAACAACATCAAAGCTTAACGTGTAGCTTGACAAGACAAACGTTTGTTTTCTTGCCCAAGGTGAGATAATGTTCTCTCTATAAGCTCAGAGATCTGGTGCATCTCAGCTTGACTACACCTTGTCTCAATAGAAAGGGACAGAGCATGAAGAAGTATATGCTACCTTCTCTCTCTTCCTCTCTCTCTCTCTCCCTCTCTCTCTTTGTCTCTCTCTCTGTCTCTCTCTGCCTCTCTCTGTCTCTGTCTCTCTCTCTCTTTTGGTCAGTCATGGGGCTTGAACTCAGGGCTTGGGAGCTGTCCTTGAACTTTTTTGCTCAAGGATAGAACTCTACCACTTTGAACCACAGTACCATTTCTGGTTTTCTGATGGTTAACTGGAGATAAGAGTCTCACAGGTTTTCCTGAACTGCAATCCTCAATTCTCAGCCTCCTGAGTATCTAAGATTACAGGCTTGAGCCAAGAAGGGCTGGCTATGCCACCTTCTTAAATGTTTCCACTGTATTTCATGGGCCAAAGCAAATCACATGACTATGTTTAACTTCAGGAGTCAGTGAAGGCCAATCCACCACAGGCCCAGAGAAAGAGAATTAAAAATATTGATGAACACCACAACAGTCATCAACAAAGAGTTGCAAGAAAAACCTTTTGCAAGAAGATCATTTTCCTGGTGATACTGGGGTTTCAACTCAGGGCTTTACACTTGATCAGCTTGCTTGTTCAAGTGGCAGTCTACCACTTGAACCATGTCTTCATCCCAGGCTTCTTGCTGGTTATTTTGGAAATGGAGTCTCACAGACTTTCCTGTCTGGTCTGGCTTTGAATCATGATCCTCCAGATATCAGCCTTCTGAATAGCTAGGATTATAGGTATGAGCTATTGGTGTCTTGCTGCAAACAGACATTTTAAGCCAGGCACTGATGGTTGATTCCTATAATCCTAGCTACTTAGCTGAAATCTGAGGATCACAGTTCGAAGCCAGCCCAGGTGAGAAAGTTCATGAGACTGTTATCTTCAGTTAGCCTCCGAAAACTGGAAGTGGAGCTGTGGTTCAAAGTGGTAGAGCACTAGCCTTGAACAAAGAACTCAAGGACTGTGCTCAGGCCCTGAGTTCAAGCCTCATGACTGACAAAAAAAAAAAAGTAATGTATGGGTCTGAAAAATTCACTATGATGTAAAAGAGAAAATACTTAGAACTTAATAATATATTGAAGCTTAGGGATGTAGGTAAAATAATATTTACATTAAAATGTATGATACTATTATTGCTTAGGGTGTTACTAGTGGCAAACATTATGTTACGTACTGTACATATAAATGAGTAAAATAGTCATTTATAATTTTCATAGCAGCCTTTGAGTAGGTATAAATGAACTAGCTGAAGCTCAAAGAGGCCAACTGAAATTACACAGCTTATAATAGTTGAGCTAGGCATCAGTTATTGGACTTAGGCATCTAGCTTTAGAATTGTTACAGTATAGTTGCAAAAGGTTGTATCAGAATATTTCTAAACAATGCAATGGAGTTTAGATCATTGAGAAAATATTATAAACAACTTTGCGCCAAAAAGCTTAAAGTCTGAGAAGTGGATACATTTCTAGGAAAATGCAGTTTGTAGCTGGGTGCCTGTGGCTTACTCCTGTAATCCTAGCTATGCAGGAGGCTGACATCTGAGGATAGCAGTTCAAAGCCAGCTCAAGCAGAAAAGTCCACGAGGCTCATCTCTGAGAAACTACTCATAAAAAGCCAAAAGTGGTGTTGTGGCTCAAGTGGTAGAGTGCTAGCCTTCAGCACAAAGAATCTCAGTACAGCACCCAGGCCCTGAGTTCAAGCCCCAGGATGGGCATAAAAAAGAGATGGGGGGGAAAAAGTAAAGAAAATGTAATTTGTCAAAACTGACTAAAGAAGAAATCGAAATCTGGATGGTCCTATAAGCATTAGAAGGCAAAGAATTGATGATTAAAAATGTCCTCTCACCACAAACAGACCAATTAACGTTGTAAACAGAGATTCTTCATTGTAATAAAGTCGTTTGTTAGACATTTCCTTTGAATTGACTGGAACTCTATTGTCCTTTTCTCCCAGGTACAAGATCTCCAGGGAATGAACCCTTCTCGCCCAGGAACATCTCATCTTCGTATTGTTTTTCTCTCTGTGGTGTTATCATCTCAAAACAAGAAAAAGAAAAAATAAAAGAAGACAGTTCCCAAGTGTGTGTTAAAATGTAGAGTACAAATACTTCCTGTTCCCCACATTATCTTTAACAAGATCCTTTTAAAAAAAAATCTCCCTCACCATTTTGATTGTGTAGAGTAATGATCAAGTTAAGTATGGTTCTGGATTCAAACTGACCCAAGTCTGAATCTTAGGCCTATCATTTAATGACTGCATGACCTTGAGCTTGTCATTTTAGCCAACCAACCCCCAGGTTCTTCAAGAGACATTGTTTTCCCACCTCACAAGAACATCTGAAGAGTAAAGCAAATGAACACATTTGGGAGGCTGAAGCAGGAGGATTGTGATTCAAGTAGAGCCTTAGCTAGCCTCCCCCCAAAAGAGGGGAGGGGGTGACTGGGTACTGGTGGCTCATGCCTGTAATTCTACCTACTCAGAAGGCTGAGATCTGAGGATCATGATTCAAAGCCAGCCTGGGCAGGAAAGTCTATGAGACTCATCCCCAATTAACCAGCAAAAAAGCCAGAAGTGGAATTTTGACTCAAGTGCTCAAGAGTCCTAGCCTAGAGCACAAAAGCTCCAGGACAGTACCCAGGCCCTAAGTTCAAGCCCCAGGACTGGTACACATAAAGAAAAAAAAAAGCGATGAGCCAGTGGCTCATGCCTGTAAGCCTAGCTACTCAGGAGGCTGAGTGAGATCTGAGGATCGTGGTTCGAAGCCAGCCCCGGTAGGAAAGTCCATGCTCTTATCCCTAATAAACTACTCAGAAAAAGCTGGAAATGGCTTAAGTGGCTTAAGTACAAAGTGGCTCAGACCCTGCGTCCAGGCCGAGTTGAAGCCCCCCAAAATATACCTAAAAATAAAGATGAATAAATAACACACAGAAAGCACTAAGCAGTTGTCTGCAATGTAGGAAATAATATCAGGGTGTTTGATATTTTGTTGTACTTTGTTTTTTTGGTGGGAGGGGAATGTATTTTCTTGTTTGGCAGGTTCTTTAGCCCTAATTAGTTATTATTACTTTGTTTTTTTCTTTTGTTTGTTTATTGTGCTGATCCTGGGGCTTGAACTCAGAGTTTGGGCACTGTCACTGAGCTTCATTTTGCTAGCCACAGCTCCACTTTTTTTGGTGGTTAATTGGAGATAGGAGTCTCATGGACTTTGCTGCCCAGGCTGGCTTTGAACCATGATTCCCAGATCTCAGCCTCCTTAGTAGCTAGGATTATAGGTGTGGGCTTCTAGTGCCCAGCTCTTATTTTATCTTAATTATGGCTGATTAGCTTGGCAGTTGAGTTCACTATCATAGCGACAATATCTCTTGTTAAATTTCCTACATTGTGAAATGATCCATTCATCTCATTTCTAACTCTCCTGCTGTTCACATCTGTGGCCTGGAATCAAAATGAGATTCTAGGAAGTGAGCTTAACATTTCCCACTACCCATGAGGAGTCAGTCATCTTACAGAACATTTGACACCAATTCTCAGTAACTCCTCACAGTCCCAAATTCTTCTGCTAGTCTTGAGGTTCTTCCTAATTTCTAATTTCAATTCCTTTTTATGAAGCTTGTAACATTCATTCAAATCTATCTGCAGCGATAAGGTCTTTATTTATTTTTTTATTTGTTTGTTATTTGTGTGTGTATATGCGTGTATGCACATGCTTTCTCTGCTCAAGGCTGAGCAAAGTCTATGAGACTCTTATCTCTAATTAATCAGCAAAAATCTAGAAATGGAGCTATGGCTCAAGTAATAAAGTGCCAGCCTAGAGCAAAAAGCTAAGAGACAGTGCCACAGCTTTACCTCCTGCTTTTTGCGGGCTTATTGGAAATAAGAATCTTACTGAGTTGTCTGCCAAGCTGACTTCGAACTGAGATCCTTAGATCTCCCAAGTAGCAAGGATTTCAGGAGTGAGCCACAATGCCCAACAATGACCTTAAATTTTTTTTTCTTTTTGCTTATGTGGTGCTGAGGAATCAAACCCAGGGCCTCAGGCATACAAGGCAAGCGCTCTACCACTGAGCCACCTTCCCAGCCCTGACCTTAAAATTTTTAATTCTTTGATGGTGAGTAGAGCCCTTAGCACCCTTACTTCCCTATCCACACACAGGGATCTTAATTTCTTTGGCTTTCCTTCCTTCTTGTCATTCAATCCTACTGATTTCGAAACTTAGCATGTAATAATAAAGCCAACAGTCAAGAAGCAAATAGGCAATAAAATATTTGAAACTTACAAAAACAGTAATTGACATGAATAACCTTTGTAAACTGGGAAAATAGCTTTTGCCTGCCAGGGCATGTTTTATGATTCAAATGAAAATCAAACAAGGAAAGAAAAGTACTCTGCCATCTGCGAGCTGAGATCTGAGGTTTTATACTAGGGCTTTAGTCTGTGTAACCACTGTTTGAATGCAAATTCCTCTCAAAGTGGTGACCCTTACTGGGCTTTGCGAATTGTGATCCACTGCAAAAGGGTTCTTTGGGATGCTGATTGTGTGTGTGTGTGTGTGTGTGTGTGTGTGTGTGTGTACTGTTCTTGGGGCTTGAACTCGGGGCCTGGGTGCTGTCACTTAGCTTTTTTGCTCAAGACTGGTGCTCTACCACTTGAGCCATGGCTCCTTTCTAGATTTTTGCTGGTTAATTGGAGATGAAAGTCTTACAGACTTTCCTCTTTGGGCTGGTGTTGAACCATAATGCTCAGATCTCAACCTCCAGAGTAGCTAGGATGACAAGAATGAACCACCAGTGCCCAGCTTTCTAATAAACATTTTAATACTGGGGGAAACAAAAGTTCTGTGACCAACTAAGTTTGGGAAATGCTGGTCGATAAAATAAATGTAATGCTTTAGCTGACAGGATCTTGGATGATCTGGCCCTTTGCTACCTTTTTTTTTTTTTTTTTTAATGGTAGTACTGGGATTTGAGCCTAGGATCTCATGCTTGCTAGGCAAGTACTCTACCACTTGAGGCATGGCATGCCCTGAGCCCTTTTTGCTTTAGTTCTGTTTTTAGAAAGAGTCTTTTTCTTTTGGGCCAGGACCAGCCTCAGACAGTGATCCTTCTACCTATACCTCTAGAGTGAGTAACTGGGATTAAAGACATGTATCACCATGCCTGATACTCTTTATTATATCTGAGTTCTCACCAAACATCAAAAATTCACTCTCATCTGAGTCCCTTGGTGTCAGATTCTCTCCCGGGTCTGAAATGATATCTATCTGAAGTAGCTACTGCCAGCGCATTATTCTTTATACTCGTCTTTAATTCCATCTGAAATTGCAAGGTTTATTTGACTATGATCTGCTCTTTACTAAAAATTAAAAGCCTTTTATCTAGCCTATTCATTGTTACAGCTTTGGTATTTAGAATGACACCTGTTACCGAGTAGGCACCGAAATGTATTTGAATAAATGATCAACAATAATTAATTAATTAATTCAATTCAGACCTTCTCAGGGTTTTTCATGTGT
Source organism: Dipodomys ordii (assembly GCF_000151885.1). Classification (NCBI taxonomy): domain Eukaryota; kingdom Metazoa; phylum Chordata; class Mammalia; order Rodentia; family Heteromyidae; genus Dipodomys; species Dipodomys ordii. The sequence goes on along the minus strand of NW_012267258.1, from coordinate 4,045,623 downwards.
GAAACTGTATTGGAACCCTTTAAGCAAGAAACGTGGTATGCATGTTTCTCCAAATCTATCAGAAGCACCCCCTGAAGCATCCTGTACAAATTTTCATGTTGCTCATACATTTGGAGATTGTGCTTTAGATTTGATATCTAAATCAATTTTAGGTTCTGTCTGAGAGCCAGTATAATGAATTATAGAGTCAGGAATGTCCCTGGCTATCCACTGAAGATGGATGGATAATAAAAGAAGGATGGAAATGACTCTTAAAGTAATAAATAGGTCAGGATCTTGGCTCAGACAGATTTGTCTCCAAACTTATGTGATATTTCTTTAAGGTCTTTCTCAGGTCACTTGTTCCTAACATTAGACTCATTTATTTCTGTGGAGGCTTTATTGCATTTTTTGTTGTTACTGCTGCTGCTTGTTTTTCTTTCTTTCTTTCTTTCTTTCTTCCTTCCTTCCTTCCTTCCTTTCTTTCTTTGTTTTGATGGTACTAGAATTTAACTCTGGATTTTGAGCCTTATTGTTATTTTTGTGTTATTGTTGCTTGTTTTGTTTTTGTTTTGGGGGGCACTGGAATTTGAACTCAGGATCTTTGTGCTTGGTACATAGGTACTGTATTGCTGAGCTATATCTCCAGTCCCTCCCCTCAATCCTCTGGGTATGTGTTGAGAAGAAAGCTAGTGTTTCTGCCCAGGTTGGCCTCAAACTACCATCCTCTTTAATTCAGCCTCCCAAATAGCATGAGCCACTAGCACCAGCTCTGCTGAGGCCTTATGAACAGAAAGCCCATAGATGCACACACACATACACACATTCAACAAATGCTCTACATTACATCCTAACAAGTGGATCTGAACACAGTAGCCATAATGTTCTTTTATGCCTATGACATTTTCATTGTTTCCTATGCAAATGGCTTGGTAATTTCCTTTTGATGCATTCTTTCAGGACTGAAGGCAGGGCCAGGGGAGAATGTTCTAAGAAATTATTTTGTCCACTCATTATCGGTCTGGAGAAAATATTGTTACCTCTTCTTACCTGCTTTTACCTGGGCAGAATAGAAATGAGCAGAGAAATGAGAAGGGCCTAGTGCTGGAGAGAAGGAGAGGTGGTTGTTGTCTGGGGGAACTAAAAGTATAATTCCTCTTCATCTTGGATGAACTGCAATAAGTTCAATGCTTTCATTTACTTGAAACATAATTTTGTGAAATCTTCTAAATTGGCTTAATAGTTCGGAGGAAGTAAGAATGATCTTTACAAAAATAAGGCCCCAATTAAACTGTGAACTCATTGTAGAAGTATTATAGTTCTGCTTAAATGTTTAAAAGGCAGGCACCATAAAAACTGGTTTCTGGAAAGAGGGGTAAGAAACTGTCAACAGGGAGAGAAGCTATAGAAAACTGGGTTGGGAGAGGGAGGTTTAGAGGAAGATTTGCGGGGTGGGGAGGACTTGGGGGTAAGGGCCAGTGTTGGGGCTTGAACTCACGATCTAGTAACATTTTTGCCTAAGGCTGGTGCTCTACTATTTCAGCAACACCTCCACTTCATCTTCTGGTGTTAATTGGAGATAAGAGTCTCATGGGCTTTCCTACTCAGGCTGGCTTTGAACCTGGATCCTCAGATTTCAGCTTCCTCAAAAGCTAGGATTACAAGTACCAGCTATCAGTGCCCAGCTTGAACTGATTCTTTTGATGCCTAGATCATATACTTTGCTAGAAAGCAAAAATATAATAAACAAGTGTTAAGTATAAAAAATGTCCAAATAAACTTTGGAGAGTAAAAGGACAAAGGACAAAGAGAAGGAAAAAGAAACTTTAAACAATGACCTGAGTACCCCTAATAGCTTTATATAAATGGGATCCTTCAAATAAGGTAGCTTTCGCTTGTTTGTCATGAAGATTTATAACCTCTTCCTTTCTTTTTCCTTCCTTCCTTCCTTCCTTCCTTCCTTCCTTCCTTCCTTCCTTCTTTTCTTCCCGCCTTTTGAAAAATGTTTATTGCACACCTACTTAGTGAAAGGCACTCATGAGACTAGAGGTACACAAGTGAATAAACACAATTCCAGTCCTCAATGAGCTCACTAATACAGCATCATAAGAAGTCTAATGAGATGTCACACCTATAATCCTAGCTACTCAGGAGGTTGTGATTTGAGGATCATGGTTCAAAAACAGTCCTTTTAGACAAATCCCAGAGAATCTGATTTCCAGTTAACTAGCAAAACAAGCCAAAGTGGAGCTGTGATTCAAGTAGTAGAACACCAACCTTGAGCAAAATAGCCAAACAAGAGTTTGAGGCTCTGAGTTCCAGCCCCAGTACTGGCAAGGAAGTCTAATCAAGTGTCAGCAAAGTGCCAGAAGAATGGATGGTTGTCAGTGAAGAGAGTAGGAAGGTTTTTACAGCAGTGGTAATGTCAGCATAGAGGAGAAACCACATGGTAAGCAGGATTTGTAAATGTTCCCTTTAACTCTCGCCCAGTTCCATGTCACCATCCTGATTATAGGGTGGAAGGGAGATTATCCGGTTGAGCCTTATCTAATCATGAGCCCTACAGAAGCAGAGCAGTTCACCTGGCTGATGACGACAGAAGAGTAGGTCTGAGGAGGATTCGTGTGTCATTTCTGACTTGTAGGTGGAAGGAGACACATTTATCTATTATTTATTTGTTATTAAAGAGAAAAGCTGATGGCTGGCAAGGAGATTCTTTCCTGAGCCTTCAGATAAAAGCCCACCTGGCCTCCGCATTGATTTTGGTTTTGTCAGCTGCCCAGCAGAACCTGTGTGGACTTCTGACCTACAAAACATGGTGATAACACACGGGTGTTGTTCAAAGCTATTTCTATGGCCTAAAACAATGGAGGGTTTTCTATTCAGAGCATGAACACAGTGATAGAGAGTGCTCAGAGACCTTTGAAGAGAGCAAGAAGCTGTCTAGAACTTGGGGTGTATGAGTGCCAAGGGAATGGCATGCAAAGCTTACAATGTTGCGTCTGAGCCACACTGGGAAGCCATGGTATGTCTGCAAATGGAAGAGTTTGGCTTTTATTCCTGAATACCAAGCTCTGCATCCTCTCTACTTCTCTTCCACCCACCATGGTAAAGATCCTCTTATTTCACTATAATCGGGGATGTCCATATTTTCTCTTCCCTCCCCCCCCCCACCACTTTTCCTTCCTGTCTATTTCATGTTGTTCCTGCTTTGTCGGTCTTAGAACTGTTCCCATTCCTGGATGAGAATGTGTAGGAGCCCTGATCATGTAGCAGGACATTAACTGTGGAGGGAAGACACAGCTGAGTGACTGTGACCTTGACAAGGTCCTCATGCTCAAGCTCACCAACATCCCCACCACTAGGCCCTTCAGAAAAAGCTAGCCAATGATGAAGAGAAAGGGAATGTCCTCTTCCAATGGGAGAGCACAGTGGACCACAGCCTGGGTGTCTCATTAGGCAGTGATGATAAAGAGGCTTTCAGCTACAATCTAAGGCTCCTATTGGTCATAGGAGAGCCCCTGATGGTTCCCACCTGTAATCCTAGCTACTCGGGAGGCTGAGATCTGAGGATTGCAGCTTAAAGCCACCCCAGGTTCTCTTGGCTGGTCTTGAGGCTTGGGCACTGTCCCTGAGCCTCTTTGAGCTCTAGGATAGTACTCTACCACTTGAGCCCACAGTGCCACTTCCCAATGGTGAGCAAATGCAGCAGTGGTACTCACTAGACGCCATGTTGAAAATGAACTATACAACTTGTGAGAGAGGGTGGCCAGGAGGGAAAAACTAGGAGAAAAATGAGGGAAGAGGAGACAATGTTCAAAAAGAAATGTACTTATTTTCTGACTTATTCAACTGTAACCCCTCTGCACATAAACTTTACAATTAAAACAAAGGAAAGCCAGCCCAGGCAGGAAAGTTCCTGACACTTTTCTCTCCAATCAACCACCAAAAAGCAGAACTGGACCTGTGGCTCAAGGGATAGGGTGCTAGCTTTGAGCACGGAAGCACAGGAAAATCATCTAGTTCCTGAGTGCAAGCCCCAGTTCAGTTCAAAAGCTGCCTGGGAAACAAAGGAAGTGAGATGTGTCTATCAGGGGCTTAGAAAAAACTCTAGTTCATCTCAGTGTTCAAATGAAGACACTTTGATGAAAGAAGATATGTAATCTCTGTCTCTGTATCTGTGTGTCTGTCTGACTCTCTTTGTCCCTCTCTCTTTGTCTCTGTCTCTCCCACATATCCTTCCACCTTTAGATCCTGGGAAATGCAGGTCCTCTTCTTGGCCCAATCAGCAAGAGAGCCCAGGAAGACACATCCAGAGGAGACAGCCTCTTTCTTGCAGTAGAGAACAGAGTGCAGAAAGATGGAGTGGATCTAGGGGAAATAGGAGTGAAGAGCAGAGAATAATCTGCATATAAGATAGCCAAGCTGGGCACCAGGGGCTCATGCCTGTAATCCTAGCTATTTGGGAGGCTGAGATCTGGGGATTGAAGTTCAAAGCCAGCCCAGGCAGGAAAGTGTGTGATTCTTGTCTCCAATCAGCTACCAAATAAAAAGTGGGAAATGAAACTGAGCTCAAGTGATAAGGCATTAGGCTTGAACAAGAAAGCTCAGGAATAGCACGCAAGCCCTGAGTTGAAGCCCCAGGACTCACACCCAAAAAAAATGAAAAAAAGAAAAAGAAAAAAGCCAAGAGGCTCATTGCTTTGCCATAACGTGACCTTTGCCAAGACCCAGACTATGTGTGGACTCATCAGGACCATGCTTAACCATAGGACCTTTGTCAGAACTATCCCCTTGCCTGTCGAGACCAAAAGGGCAAGAGGAAAGGGAAAGGTTCCCATGGCCACAAAAGCTCACATCCTTACCCTCCTACTCAAAGGACCTTTTAAGAATATAGTCACCATCTCCCACAACAGGAGAGGGTTTGGGGAATGAACTTGGGGATATCTAATGTCATTGTAGCAGCATCTAGGCCAGGGGCCTTAAAGGCTTCCCAGAGATGGGAGTTGGAACTAGTTAGGGTCCACATTCTCTGAGTAGTGGGAAACCAGGACTGGAATTGTGGGCTGACTGACCGCGTCTTCCTGGGCTGTGAGGCTGGGGACGCAGGGAGAGGGGCAGGAAAGAGATTGCACTGGGGAAGGATGTGGTTGAGTTCTTCTTTAAGAACCCAGCGTGTTATCTTTGGGGTCAAGAAAATTATAGGGGATTGATAAATTTACTAGAACAGCAAGAATCATACTGGTTTTGTTTCTTTATTTTTCAGATTTAAATAAGGACATTCTTTTTCCCAAAAGATGCTCCTCAGGAAGATATCAAGTATTTATTTATATTTATTTATTTGACAGTAGTAGGGCTGGAACTCAGGCCTTGGGAGGTGTCTCTTAGCATTTTTTGCCCAAGGCTAGCACTCTACCACTTGAGCCACCCCTCCACTTCTGGTGTTTTGCTGGTTAATTGGAGATGAGTCTCACAGACTTTCCTCCCCAGGTTGGTTTCAAACGGTGATGCTCAGATCTCGTCCTCCTGTGCAGCAGCTAAGACTACAGGTGTGTGCCATGGACGCTTGGCAAGATTCTAGGAATGCTTCAGAGCAACCAGATACTTTGAAGTTAATACAGGGCAAGAACTATAGACTGGGACCCATCAGGACACGTGGAGCCCTTGAGTAACCACACTCACCACATACCCCATGAGGCTCTGTCGTCCAGTTTGGACAATGCTTTGCCTCCTCTCCACCATTTGGCTGAAAAAGCTGACCCAGCGCCTGGCTCACAAGGGTAAGGCCTCTCTTACAGTGGGATTTTCAGCACCAAGCCAACAATTGGGAGAAAAGATAAGGCAGATTATAATCCCAAAAGGCCCCTCAGTCCCCTCTTCTTCCAGAAGATTCATGTGGCCTGGCACAGGACACTGACCCTCCATTTCTTTACTTTGCCCATGGCCCATATTTAGCTCAGGAAAAAGAAAGAAGGAAAGAAAGAGAGAGAGGGAGAGAGGGAAAGAGGGAAAGAGAAAGAAAGAAGGGAAGGAGGGAGGGAGGGAAGGAAGGAAGGAAGAAAGAAAGAAAGAAAGAAAGAAAGAAAGAAAGAAAGAAAGAAAGAAAGAAAGAAAGAAAGAAAGAAAGAAAGAAAAAGAAAGAAAGAAAACCCCACAATAAGAGATTTGGCTTGAAATTTGCACCATCGAGCTTTCTTTTTTTTTCTTTTTCTTTTTTTCTTCTTTCTTTCTTTCTTTCTTTCTTTCTTTTGCTGATCCCCAGACATAGTGAGACCCCACCAAGATGGAGTGAGAAGGCCAAGTCAATGTGGCCGGTTGTGGGGGCAGGATGCTAAACCCACAGCTCTGATGCCCCATGGTCTCTGCAGCCTTCTGAACCCACAGGCAAGATGAACACAGTGGTATTACGGCCCAGGCCATCCAGTTCCTTCATGGCTCCCCAAGGAGTGTTGCAGCCCACCAGCCTGGCATGGAGCCCTCAAAAAGATCTGTGCCTTTCCATTTGAGAGGTAGGTGAGTAGCTAGGACCTAAATGAGGATGGATAGCCATCACCAGGTCTTCCCTGATTGAATGTCCAAAGACTAGTGTTTCACTTAGGTTTTACTAGTATATTACTATCAGCAAGCGAAACCCCCTCCCACCCCGATAAGCAAATGACCACAAGTTGGGGCCAGTGGCTCATGCCTATAATTCTAGCTACTCAGGAGACTGAGATTAGAGAGTCCCAGTTTAAAGCCAGTCCAGGCAGGAAAATCTGTGAGACTCTTATCTCCAATTAACTGCTCCCCAAAAGCCAGAAGTGGAGCTGTGACTCAAGTGGTAGAGCCCTGGCCTTCAGTACAAAAGCTCAGGGCAGCACCTTAAGCCCTGAGTTCAAGCTCCAGGACCAGCACACAAAAAGATGAAATTCTCCGACACACAGACCCTCCATCTTTGACCTAGCCCGCAAACCCCAGGCCTCAAGGTATCCCAGGAGCAGATTCTGCCTCCCCAAAGCACCAGCTATAGGAAGGTTCCCTGACAATAAGACTGGCTTTGGATTTTTTTAAACTCACTCCTGTAGGTTCAGGTCTCGCACCCCACCCCCTTCCCTGTACACCCCAAGCACAATTGCACAGCTCACCTGCCATGGTAGTAATCAGTAATCGGCCAATTACTCTAACTGCTGGCTGCCGGGGAGCAAGGGACGCACCCACACAGCACTGCCGGAGACTTTCTTCCTGAGCTGTTTGCTTACTTTGAGTGACACTGCTGCCTGGGTGCTCTCTGAGAACTGGGTGCCCTCAGTGCTCCCAACTCCCCTCCCTACCCCCACACGAAGAGAAAGGGCCAGGGCAAGCCAAGAGAGAGGTTAGAGACACCTCCACATTTCCAAATACCTACCACCCTGGGTCTGTTCTCAGCCAGGCAAGGAGAAACAAGGGTGATACAGGTACAGAGTCCATGGGAAGATCTGGTCTCTGTGCTGAGCTACCTGGAGAAAAGCTGAGAATTTACAGGTTAAGAGGATTCTAGAAACCTGGCATTGATGGCTCACGCCTGTAATCCTAGCTATTCAGGAGGCTGAGATCTGAGGATCGTGGTTCAAAGGCAACCTTGGCAAGAAAGTCCATGAAACTCTTAGCTCCAATTCACTATGAAAAAAGCTGGAAGTAGAGCTATGGCTCAAGTGGTAAAGTGCTAGCCTTGAGCAAAAAGAGAGTTCAGAGATAGAACCCAGACCTTGAATTCAAGTACCAGGACTGGCACATACACATTAGGATCTTAGAATCCAGGCACATACTTCCTATGCTATGAATGTTGGCCCCTGCCCAAGGTTCTATCCTGTCCTGTTTCCAGTGCTGACCATGCTGAAAATACTGAGCTCTGTCCATCCAGGCCAGTGTTGACTTGTTGATGCTGCGTAGCTTGCTTGGGATAAACCGGAAGTAAGGGAGGAAGTCACCAAGCAAAGATGTGCTCAGTTCCTCTTTCAGATATGAGGGCTGAAGAGCCTCCACTCTGGTTATAAGCTTTTATCTCTTAGCTTAAGCAGTAGAAGGTGTCTTACAGCTGGGCCCATGGATTCCTGCCATTACCTTGTCCCTAAGTATTGAAAACTAAGATGCTTGTTTACAGAGCATTGTGTAGAAATGGATTTAATGTTTCATGTTTGGTTACTGAATGTTGATATATGTTGATGTATGCACAAATGCATTTATATGTGTGTCTATACATGTATACATGTACACATGAATATAGGTAGATATATGTCCAGGCATGTGTATAGACATATATATGTATGTATGTATATAGCTGGTCCTGGGGCCTCATGCTTTCACTTAAGTTTTTCTGTTCAAGGCTGGAGCTCTACCAATTGAGCCATACCTCCACTTCTAGCTTTTTTTGCTGGTTAATGGGAAATAAGAGTCTTACAGAGCTTTCTGCCTAAGCTGGCTTTGAACTGCAAGCTTCAAATTGCAAGCCTTCAGAGAAACTAAGATTTCAGGCATGAGCCACCAGTGCCTGGCAATGAACATGTATTTTTAATGGGGTTGTTTAGTTTCTGTGCATAGGTTATGGTTTCTGAGAATCCTCTTTTACTAAGAAGATATGGTATTTTCTGCCATTTCTCACAAGCAAGAAGGCTTTCAAGCCATTCCTGCCCCAGAGGAGGGTCTCTGATGAATTGATCAGTTTGGCGAAAGTAGGGTGGTAGCAATGGTCCCCATGATATTCTCAAAGTCCCAGGATCTCATTGCCTGGCATATGATTGGGCCCTAGGAGAGTCCCCTCTGGCTGGGTCAGAAAGAAAAGCACACTGAGAACATGTATGCCCTCCTTTGTTTGCAAGGCCTCCTGGGACTGCCCTGGACATATACACATTGCACTCCCTGCCAACTCCTGATGAGTGAGTGAATGTAGAGGCCGGGCATCTACTTTTCAGGGTATTGTTCCCAGATCATGGACACTTTACCCTCTAGTTTCCAACCCCAATTCACTAAGCTGAGAATTTCAGAAATGATATCATCTCCCCAGTCAAGCTCAGATCATCATGTGGGGGGGGGGGCTGAGTGCTGTCCCTGATCTCTTTATTGATGGCATTCTATCACTAGAGTCACAGCTCCACTTTTGAAATTTTGCTGGTTAATTGGAGTGGAGTCTCACAGACTTTCATGCCTGGGCTGACTTTGAACAGAGATCCTCAGATCTCAGCTTCTTGAGTAGCCAAGATTATAGGAGGGAACCACCAGCACCTGGCTGAATATTTACTATGTGCTAGGCTACCAACTTTGGAAGATGCAAAGATAAATAAGAGGTAGGTGAAGTTTGGGGACCCAGGGAACTTGAGTGACACAGCCAGGGGATGGGAGTGATTTTGAGGACTGTGATGATGGGGACTTTGCAAGTATCATTGGGGTCACTGCCACCATGATTGAACTGGCAAACTCAAAAGACCAACTCGCCTGTAATCTTAGCTACTCAGGACGCTAATAGCTGAGGACCACCATTCAAAGCCAGCCCAGGCAGAAAGTCTGTGAGACTCTTCTCTCCAATTAACCAGCAAAATCCAGAAGTAGAGATGTGTCTTAAGTAGTAGAGCACTAGCCTTGAGCAAAGAAAGCTCAAAGACAGAGCCCAGGTCCTGAGTTCAAGCGCCCAGTACCCCCCCACACACACACAGATGGTCAATGGGTTTGTTGTATAAAACCAAATACCCTTATTTATTTTTTATTGGCTTATGTCCCTTACACAGAGGAATATTTCACTGTTACATCTCCACACATGTTTACACTGAATTCCAATCAGCTTCACCTCTTCTAACATACTCTCTGAATCCTTTCCCCTTTAAAAATAAAAATAAATAGCATCCTCCAAATCTCCATCTTGAGCAGGCAGTTCATGGCCCTAATAATGGAGCAAACAGTTTACAGTTAGAAATCTTCAAGTAACTTTATATACTTACAGTTATTACTGATGTTAAGCAAATCAATACAATTTAGATACACACACCTAAAAAGAACAATGAGACCAAATCAAGATTAGCCCTATGATAATGCTTCTTTTGTTTATTCAGATAAGATTTGTTCACACTTATCATCGTAGGTACTCCAGAGGCTGAGATCTGAGCATTGCAGTTCAAAGCCAAACCAGACACAAAAGTCCACGAGAGTCTTATCTCTAATTAACCAGAAAATCAAAACCTAAAGATAATGCCATGGCCCTGAGTCCAAGCCCCTAGTATTGGCATGGGGGGGGGGGGGGGAAGAGGAGGAAGAGGGAAAGGGGTAGAGGGAGGGAGGGGAGAGGGAGAGGGAGAGAGGGACTGGGAGTGGGAGGGGGTGAGCAAGAGGGAGAGGGAGAAACAGACTAAGGTTAGAGCTATAGCTGTCAAGGTAGCAGGTGTACATTGCCCAGGGCACATGGAAGACATTGTATCCCACACATGAACATTGCTGTCATGATTGTTGAGGGCAGGAAGCAGGTTGAGATCCGCTGGTTGGTCATGATGGTAATTTGTGTGCATGCTTTTACATAAGGACCCCTAAAGCCAGGCCCATCTGGATTTCGCCCCAGCCTGTGAAATCAGATGCATCGTTCTCAGCCTCTGTGAACACCCTGAAGCAAATTAGGAGCAAGATCAGGAGCAACCCCAGGTTTTCACATAGCAGCCTAGAATCAGACACTAGCACACCAGACTTTTCCTCCAAATGCTGCCTTTCAGGCACTGAGTTCCTGGTGGTTCTGATTCCCATCTTGACCTGACCAACCACTGCTAACTCAACATGAATCCCCCCCACCAAGTGGACCCTCTGGTGGGGTAGGCTGAATAGGCTGTGGGTAGCTGGGCATGGAGACATAAAGATGCTGATTGCCCTTGGGGGAGGGGAACTGCTCAGTACAGAGTTCCAGCCAGGGCTAGCCCTGAGCCTGTGGTGAATGAGCTAAAGGGGGAGCTCATAGGCTGGCCAAGGGAGAAATGTGTCCCCATACTCAGGCACAGCTGGGAGCCATGTGGCCCGCCTGGGTCAGGGCCAGGAGCACAGGCTGACTAGCAATCAGAGGCCAGAGGAGGAGACATGAAACATCTGGCTATACAAATAACAGCTTCCAGGGAGACTGCTTCGTGTTCCACAGAATGAGCACAAGGATGTGAATCGCTATCAACCCATCAGTCCTACCAGCTAAGTCAGCAAAGCAAAGCCCAGCAACCCCAAAACAATGTTAACAAACATGTTTGAGATACTGTATTGTGTCAAATACATGGTCTCCTAGGGGCTTCATGACCAGCCTCTGGGGATGTGGGTATTTAAGACTATTATTATTTTGCAAAAGAAGAGACTGAGTTTCAGCAAAGATAAGAAACTATGGACACATGTCAGGCTTGGAACGCCAGGTCTGGTGTATTTTCTGTCTTTGCTTGTATGGTTCACGAACCAGCAATATCAACCTATCTGGGAGCTTCTTGGAAATTCAGAACCTCAAACCTGAACCTAGTGAACCAGAATTTGCATTTTAACAAGATCTCTGACAGTTCTTGTTTGGTGTACACATAAAAGTTTGCCAGACGCTTTCCCCCCATATCAGATTCGCACTTGATGATCTACTTGAGTGATAAACTCGGGGGATATTTCAGTATTTTCTTCCCTTCCCTTCTCCTTCTCCCTTTCCTTCCACTCCTCTTCTTTCCTTTTCTCTCTGCTGAGAGATTGGACTCAGGGCCAATCTCTTGGGCAGAGGATAGTACTCAATATTCAAAACCTTCCACTTTCTACATAAGCACTGTACCAGTCCCAGACCTTTTGCTTCTTGGATTTTGTTTGTTTGTTTGTTCGTTCATTTTGTTTGTTTTTTGAGTATTTTTTCCAGGTAGGGTTTCACACTGACTGCCTGAGCTGGCCTCAGACTCTGATCTACTTATCTCTGCCTTCCAAGAACCGTGCATCATCACCTCTAACCTGACATCTCAATATTTTAGAGCTGGAAGACTAATGTTTAAAGCAAGCCCCAAGCAGATATAAGGGGATAAAAGCTTTCTTTTGACACAAAAGACTTCAATTATACATGCCCTTTTGCCATTTATTTGCTTTTATTGTGCATATTTGGGGTTCTTTCCTTGGCACTGCAATTTAGACTAATGGCAAACATATCTCATTTTTGGAGCACTTGTTAACAGAGAATGAAAAAAAAAACCCAGCAGAAGCAATTTCTAGCACGCTTTCTTTCAGTGTTTTCATGCTTAGGAGCAGTCACGTGACATACAGTGGCAGAAAATCAACTGGTGTGAAAGATGATCCCAGATAATCTGGGACCATCTCCAAGTCAGTTGCAAATACATATTAGATGTAATAACATGTGGAGAGATATACTTAATAATAAGGTATAGGGAGATATCTTTGTAGCTGCAAAAATACAGGCCACCCTAAAGTGTCCCAAGTTCAAGACTTGGGACAATTTTCGGATTAATTTGCTAAGTATAAGTGGCCAAACCAGATCATTTAGGCACGTAGTTAGTAGATCTTTTAAAAATTATTATGTAAGTATTATATATTTTCCAGGTTTTTAAAATCAGGTTAATGTTTGTTTCTAATCAAATGTTAGCATGCTTTTTAAAAAATTCAGTATCAGTTTATGAGTACAATGCTTTTTATTCGTGGGGGGGGGTGCGCGCGTGAACACATGCACGCGCGCACACACACACACACACACACAAACGCTCAAGCCTAGTGTTCTGCCACTTCAACCACACCTCTACTTTCAACTTTTTGGTGAGTAATTGGAGATAAAATGTCTCACAGATTTTCCTCCCTTCAAATCCTGATCCTCAGAAATCAGCCTCCTGAGTAGCTAGGATTACAGGCAGGAGCCACCTGCACCTGGTTGCGCCTTGTTCAATGCCACCCCTTCTATCATTCTCCCGCATCTCCCCTAGCCCCACCCACACCCTGAAGTTACCCAGTTCAATTTCCACATATGTACATTCAATATCCTCTCTTCATTTGTGTCCCCTTCCCTTTTTGGCCAGCCCCCTTCCCTTTGGTAAAACATGTGTCAGCTTCCTGGTTTTCATTTTGTTAAATTGTAAGTTAATTGTTCAAAATAGTTACACCATTATAATCCTCCTGGCATGTACCATACTTCAATTTGTTTGTGTATCTACGTATATGACCCTGTATATGCTTTCATATCTGTTTTTAATTTAGATCTAACTTGCAAGGGTTCGATTTTTGTGTGTAAATATTCTACTTTGGTGGTCTTCACTTATAAAGTCCACGTGACTTGCCATATCTCTGCTTGTGCCGTGCTTTAGAAAAGGGAAAGAAATGCGTGTGTGAATGTGATCACACACACATGTTTCCTGTGTGCTTTTGGAGTGTAATGTGAACTCACACATTCCTCTTATTTCCTCCTAACATCTCTATGAATGCCTTGGGTGGGAGTGGGGTTGCATTTCCATTTTTTTCCCCAGTCACCTCTACTATGCGCTTCTGCTTCTTGGAATTTTCTCTCTGTTATAGTGTCTTGTGTCTTGTAGGAATTGCCTCTCGCTACTTACATTTATTCAAGCATGCAATTCATATTCCTTGGTAATTTCTCTAAAACATCACTCACCAAGGTGAGTGAAAGTCCATTGTGTGTAGACTCTTGCTAAATCTGGAAGCATCTGAAAGTGTAGTTCATAGTAGAAGAGTCTAGAATGTCAACTTGCAGAGTCTTGCTCCTTAAAAGTCTTGAGAACTACTCAGCCGGACACTGGTGGATCATACCTGTAATCCTAGCTACTCAGGAGGCTGTGATCCAAAAAGTATCATGATTCTAAGTCAGCCTGGGCGAAAAAAAAAAAAGTCCATGAAACTCTTATCTCCAATTAGCCATGGAAAAGCTAGAAGCAGAGATATGGCTCAAGTGATAGAGCATCAGTCTTGATTTAAAAAAAAAATAGCACCCAGGCCCTGAGTTTTGAAGAAAAAAGTCTTTAGACCATTCTTTCGCTTCATATTCCAACAATGTTCCTCTATTTGAGCTTAATTTTTCTTCCTCATCCAATCTACTGCTAAGCTAACCACCAATTCTTAGTTTGATATATATATATATATATAATATCCTATATAAATATATAACAACTACAAATATATATAATATTATATATATAAACCATTGTAACACATGTGGGGGGGGGTGTGCATGTGTGTGTGTGTTGCTGGTCCTGGGGCTTGAACTCAGGGCCTAGGTACTGTCCTTGAGAATTTTTTGCTCAAGCCTATCACTCTACCACTTTAGTCACAGCTCTACTCCCAGCTTTTTGGTGGTTAATTGGAAATAAGAGTCTCATGGACTTTCCTGCCTGGGCTGGCTTTGAATTGTGATCCTCAGATCTCAGCCTCCGGAGGAGCTAGGCTTGCAGGTGTGAATCATTGGTGCCTGACCCAGAGAATATCTTTAATGTCAAATGTATGTTGTCAGATGTTGGCTTGCACTACTGCACATCCAGGAAGCTTGGCCAGGAGTGTTTTGGAAAGTCCTTCTTCCACTCACCTCCTCCAACCCCACCAGACAATTCTGACACTTTGATCCTCCAGATGGATCTACTTCTCCAAGGAATCGGGAAAATAGTGTGCATCCCAGCTCCATGGCTTACTTCCTATGTAATCTTTGCTACATGACTGGCCATCCTACACATCTGTTTCCTTTTTTGAGAAGTGACCATTGTAATGTCTACCCTGATGGTTAAATGACATGAGTCTAGGGAAGCACAGAGCTTTGTATCTTGGGGGGGGGTACTGTGAATGAGGTGATGACTTTCCCCACCCCCAACATCATGGTGTCTCAGAGCTCAGGCACTGAGCACCTGAGGGCAGGTGCTTAGTACCTATAGTTCCTGGCAGAGTGTTCAGCATGCCCTAGGGCATCCAATACGCTTACACTGACAGGAGCTACATTTGACAATTCAAAAGAGAAGGAAGCATCCAGTGCTGGTGGCTCATGACTGTAATCCTAGCTACTCAGGAGGCTGAGATCTGAGAATCCCAGTTCAAAGCCAGCTCTAGGAAGGAAAGTTCATGAGATTCTTAATTAATCACCAAAAGGCAAGAAGTAGCATTATTGACTCTAGAAGCAGAGTGTTACCTTTGAGCAAAAAAAAAACAAGTTCAGGGACTATGCCCAGGCCCTGAGTTCAAGCCCCACAACTGGCACAGAAAATAATAAAGAAAAGAACAAAGACAGAGAAGGAAGCAACTGCAACCTCAGGATAGGGGCTAAGTCTCCACCCCGACCCCAGGATCCAACTCCAAATTTCCCTACCTGAGTCTATCTCTCGCAGAGATTGCTCTTTACCTCCTTTCTCTCTGGCCTTCACCCTGGGAGGGCTGCCTACAGAAGCCAGTTTTTGACATGCTCTTCTTCCATCTGACCCACATACAACACAGCCTAGGCTAGGACCCTCTCCCACACCACCCCTCTGTCATCTGGTTGCTAATAAAATATAGAATGCCTGTTGACACTGTATTTCATACATATGAAAAAGTGATTTGTTATTTGTTGTTAATCAAGCATTCAGAGGCTCCTCTTTGGGCTAGATGGAAGGAAAGAGGCCTTGGAGTGAGGGAAGCATGCCTTTGCTCTGGAAATAGAAAACCAACCCTGGTAACTGAGTAACTCCTGGAGAATGGGGACAAGGCACTGGTAAGATGTGAAGAAACAAAAATAACCTGTCCTGCTTGGGCAGCGAAGTGGATCCGATGTGAAAGGGCCTTGCAGGGCCCCTTATGGCCCTTTTCAGTTTCTCAGGGCCACAGCTAGGATCAATGGGTCTTGGTGGGAAGTGCATCTCCAAGGAAAGGCTCAGTGGCCAGGACAGTAAGTTCTAGTTCCTCTTCTAGTGACCATTGTCTTCTCTAGATTATAAACTGAGCCCTCACACAGACAAACAGATGGACAAAACAGGGCCCTACCAAACTCCATCCACGTAGCTGGAGTGCATGGGAATCTAGAGGTATCTCCCTTACTCTTCAAGTCTACTTTCCTCTCACTGCTGGATTACAATGGCTAGCCAGTGACAGCTCACCTCTACCCTCAGGAAGCAAGAAATCCTGACTCCCCACTCCCAATCTCTCTAACTTCCCTCTCCTGGATATAGAAGGCTTAAAGCTATACCTGGCTTTATATACAACCTCTATAGGTACCAGATGATGTTTCTCCCAGAATAAGATGATTTCCTAACAGCATCTATGATATTACCAACCCATCCCGGGTGGTGTTTTTAAAATTTTTTATAGTTATTATAAAGATGATGTATAGAAGGGTTACAGTTACATAAGTCAGGTAAAGAGTACAATGCCACCCCTTCCCTCTCACTCTCTCCTAGATTTTCCCTCCCATCCCCACCCACAAGTTGTACAGTTCATTTGAGTATCATTGCTGTATTTGTTCATCCTTTGTCCTAGGTATTGTTGTTTGAGGATGATCTCGGCCTTCCTATTTCTTGTTTCTATATCTTTGCCCTCCCTCACTTGGGGCTGGGACTTATGTATGTCTGTATGTACCCATCTGGGGCTTGAACTCAAGACCTCACACTCAAGAGCCACAGCTCCACCTCCAGTCTTTTGGCAGCTAATATAAGAGTCTCAGGAGCTTTCCTGCAAAGGAGTGGGGGGGGGGTGTGCTCGGGTGGCTTCAAACTGAAATCATCAGATCTCAGCCTCCAGTGTACCTAGGAGTACAGATGTGAGCCACTGGTGCCTGGCTGGAGCTTTTGTGACCCTGCCTGGCTTCCCCTTCCCATTCCTTGGCTCCCCTGTATGGTTACCGGGAGCTCCTCCCTGGGATGGAGGTAGGGGAGGGGACTAGGAGGCCCCAGCTCCAGGTTTAGCCCCAGGCCTACCCTCCCCTGAAGCTCCAGGACAGCAAGGCTGTGAAAGAATGAAGGTGCCAAGCCAGGGAAGAGAAGTTGGCCTTGCTCTCCTGAGCAGGAAAGGAAGTTGAGAGTCACTGACCTGAGACGTTTCTATGAACTGTGACCATGAAGGAGAAAAGGAGGTGGAAGGAGACCACAAGGAGAGGCCACCTTGGGGGAGAGGGGGTGGGGAGCACCCCCGCAGAGTTCATTCCTTGCCACCAACTTTGCCTTCTTAATTCAATAGGTGTAGTTAGCCTCTAGGAAAGGATAAAGTTGGCTGGGAACTGCTCCCCATCGCCCATGGCACTAGAGGAATTGGAGGTGTCTAGAATACAGGTCTTTGGCTCTGGTAACTTGGGGTTCAATCCAGGTGGCTCTGGTAACTTGGGGTTCAATCCAGGGCAGCTAGCCCTGGAAGGACAGTCAGGGTTGTATCCACACACACACCCATATCCCCTCCCTCCTTCCCTCCTCCCAGGGCCTCTTCTGTAGAAGTGCAGGCTGTTGATGGGTAAGTAAGTGTGTGAGAGAGAGAAGGCGGGAGGAGAGGGGAGGGGAGAGGTGGGGAGAGGTCATCTAGGTCCAAGGAAGTACCAAGTTCCTACCCCCAGCGGCTGACTCAGCCAACTCCCCTCCCCTCCATCAACACCTCCCAAGATGATGAGAACAAAGACACACCGAAAGATTCCAGTTATAAAAATGGGGGAGGAACCATGGGGAACAAAGATCAAGGCTTCAGATTTTCCATGACATTGGTAGCAGGGGCGGAGGCACCGAGCTCCAATCCCCACCCCTAATGCCCTCTGGGAAGAAAAGGACAGCTACCTGGGCGGGGCAATGCCTCCCCTTATTAGCATAGCTCCTCCCCCTGGGTCACTCTGGGCAGAAAGCTGTGCTCACTTCCAGGTAGGCTGTGCAGGCAAAACCTTCTGACTCCAGGTCTTTCAAGCCTCCTGGATCTTTGAAATCAGCCCCAGAAGCCAGGGAACTTAACACAGCAGAATCCCCCACCCCAAACTTGGTGGCATGATTCAAAAGTCGGGTGAGGAGGGAGAAGGGCAGAGAACAGAAGATAAGACGTCAAAAAGCAGCTGGAACTCTCTGGTCAAGGGGAACTGACATCTTGGCCTCTGCTTCTAATGGGGGGCTGTGGAGGGAGATGTGTCCAGCCCAATTAAACATACAGTAGCATATCTTTATAAGAGTGCCTCTGGCTGTTGAAAGCAAAATAAGATCTGGCACAGGTGGCTCACACCTGTAGTCAGGAGGTTGACATCTAAGCATCACACCTCAAAGCCAGCTGGAGTAGGAACTTTGATGAAAGTTATTTCCAATTCACCACCAAAAAAAAGCCAGAAGTAAAGCTGTGGGTCAAGTGAAAAAGCTAAGGGAAAAAAAAGGAAACAAAAAGTGAAATGAGTCCATTCATTCTACTGGGACTGAAAACAAACATATTAAGTGGGCAAAAAAAAAAAAAGTTGTAGATTTTTAGCTGGGTGCCAGTGACTCACACCTGTAATCCTGGCTACTCAGGAGGCTGAGATCTGAGGATCATGTTCAAAGCCAGCCTGGGCAGGAAAGTCAGTGAGACTCTCATCAGAAAACATGGAGTGGAGCTGTGGCTCAAGTGGTAGAGTATTTGCCTTGAGTTGAAGAGCTCAAGGACAGTACCCAGGCCCAGAGTTCAAGCCCTACAACTGACCAAAAAAAAAAGTTGTAGATTTTAATATATTTTTGGTAAATCAATAAACTTAATATTACTACCTTTGGAGATATGTGCCTACATTATGGGCATAAAGACTTTTATGCATGAACTTCTAAACATAGCCTGTGGGTTTTATATTCATTCAAAAGAGGTGTGGGGGAGATGGTTCAGAACAATTTGAGCCTGTGGGTAGATCTGGGCACCCCCCCACACACACCTCAAGCACACCTGGTCTGCCAAGGATGGCACACCTGGTAGGGCTGGCACCACTTAGACAACACCTGGCTCAAGTGCATACTCACAGTCCTCAGTTCCCTTGAATTGTACCAGTCTAGGTCCCAAGCTCTCTAGGCACCGATCCCATCCCAAATCAACCACGGCTTTTCTGGCTTCCCTACCTCCAATCTGTAGCCTATCTCCTGCCAGGTTCTCAAGAGTCAAAACAGCCAACAATTCCCTGTAGGAGTTACCAGCCTGGCCAGGGAGGTAACATCTCCCTTCTCTGGAACACTGGAGTACCTGTTCCCAATGCTGGGGTTGTCCCAGAGTTTCTTGTGGGTTTGGGGTTTGACTAAGGAACTACCTTAGAATGATAGCCAATCTTAACTATGATTCTGCTTCTGGCCTTGGACTAGGTATTTTAACCATTCTGAGCCTCAGTTTTCTCATCTGTAATATGGGAATGATAAAGTTATTGTGAAATCCAAAGAGGATAAGAGCTAAGAAATTCTTAAGGCTTTGGAAGATAAACAAGGACATCATAAGGGCTGGGAAGGTGGCTCAGTGGTAGAGCGCTTGCCTTGCATGCATGAGGCCCTGGGTTCGATTCCTCAGCACCACATAAGCAAAAAAAGAAAAAAGCTGGAAGTGGTGCTATGGCTCAAGTGGTAGCATGCTAGCCTTGAGCTGAAGAGCTGAGGGACAGCACCCAGGCCCAGAGTTCAGGCCCCACGATCGGACCCCCCCCCAAAAAAAATGAGTGACAAGGACATGATAGTCACAGACGTCCAGACAACCCTTCTTTCAAGGGCAGAGAAGGACACAGGGACTTCTGGGGTGTGGGTAATATTCTGTCTTGACCTGGAGAGTGGAAACAGGTATTTGATTTGTGATTATTCAACTGTATGCATGCATGTATCCATGTAATGCACATACATGTATGTGCTGTTTCACAGTATAAGAAAATAGGATACATATGTGAGACATTTTCTTGCCTAGTATAAATATTTTTCAAAAAGTATCAGGAAGGCATAGAATCATTTGTGTACCCTCTGAGAAGCCTCTGGCACTCCTGATTTTTACCTTCTTTCTCAGTGAAAACGGAGAGTAGAGGATGGATGGTGAGGATCTGTGAAATCCAGCTACCAGTTATAAATTCAGTCTGTGTTGTTTTCCTTGCTGGAGGCTGCCTGGCAGAGCAGAGGAGCCTGAGAGGTGTAGAGCACTTGAGGAAAGGCCTTGAGGAAGGCTGTCAATCAAAATGCTTCAAAACAGCCTTGGCTTCCCCAGGGCTCCCCTCACTTCAAACTTCTGGGAAGATCAGGCCCATCTTTCACCCTGACTTCCTGTTTGAGGTCATCTTCCCTGCCTCCCAGCATCCTTGCAACACCACGGGCTCCCACTCCCCAGTAGTTTCCAACTGTGCGGCCCCTTTCTCCTGTGAAATCCCCAGGCTCAGCACTTTTCGTGCTTCCCAGGTATCGCCCTTGCTGGCCAGGGGATCTCCTTCACCCCCATACCACCGCAGGCTCCTCTAAACAGACACCAGCTATTCCTCAAGGCTCCCAGGGCCTAGCTTGCACCCAGAGCCTTCTCTCATCAAAGTGGAGCCCCCTGGAGAAATTAGCATTCAGAGGGCAGGCCCTCCCTGCTTCCAGGCCCAAGATCCCATGCTGGACCCCACACACTGGCACAAGGCAGCCCTCAGGGCTGAGTCCACCCAGCCATCAGAGGCCACAGGAATGTCACCATGCTAATGACCTTCATTCCCTTGCCTTACATTCCTTCCTTTCTCCCTGTCTCTCTCTCTCTCTCTGACTTGGCTTCTGTTTGACTCTGTGATTTGGCTTCTCCCTTGTGCTGAATTTTCAGTGGGCTTCTGTGTCCAGTCTATTCCAGCCAACGAAGGGCAGCACTGACCTTCCCTCTAAGTGGGGGGGGGGGCGGAAGGGAGGGTATTGGCCTATATGGTCTGTGTTCTCTGGAAGTCTCACTCAGGGGGGTGGCTAAAGGGAAGTCTCTCTGTGAGGGATGAAGAACAGAGCCAGGGTGAGAGGGAAAAAGAAGCAGATAAAGCTGGGCTTTATCTGAAGGAGAAGCAAGGGGTTAGATGCTGGTAGGTGAATGAAGAATCACAAGGCTGGGTTCAGAGTTGTCTGAGGCCTTGAACAACTGGAATGGAGACGGAAGTTGAAATCTCTAGAAGAAGTCTGGATTTGTAAAACAATAATAATAATAATAAAGGTGATTATATGAATAGGTTCTGATAGCGTGAAGTTCTTTCCAGTGTTTAACCTCTCTCAAACCTACCTCCTCTCTCCTGTGGGTTTGTATCTTGCACGCTCAGAGTCCAAATAGAGCATCCTGTGAAAGCCAGCACTAGAGAGGTGTCTATGAGGGACACAGTGTCTTCCTCCCTGGCCTGTGAAGCCACCCTCCCCGCCCACCTGGCAGAGCCCAGAGACCACACTGCGGGCGGTGGCAACTCAAAGCCATGTAGACAGTCTTCCTTTCACACGCTTATTTATTATTCTTTCCCCACCTCTCCACCCCTTTCCCCACCAGCTGCTTAAAATATGTTTTCAAACAGAAAAAAATCCAACCACAGCTGGAAACCAACCCTAAAGTTAGTCCAGATCGTGGGAGCTGCCAGGGAAAATTGCTGGGGCTCAGGCTGGGCTGCGGGAGGAAGAGCCTTAACGCTGGAGGCGGCCACTCGGTTGGGGCCTGCAGGGGGCGCCCAGATCCCGCCCCCTTTCCCCAGCAGTCAGTGGAGATGCCACGCAGCAGGGCACTTGGGGGGGACACAAATGGACATTCCAGGAGAAGGTAAGACACAGGCACAAACACCCCCAGTGACTCCAAAATGTGTTAGAAAATATTTTTTTTATTTTATTCTTTTTGCTGGTCCTGGGGCTTGAACTCAGGGCCTGGGCTCTGTCCCTGAACCTCTCTGTGCTCAAGGCTAGCACTCTACCAGCTCTACAGCGCCACTTCCAGCTTCTTCTGGGTAGTTTATTGGAGATAAGCGTCTCATGGATTTTCCTGCCTGGGCTGGCTTTGAACCACGATCCTCAGATCTCAGCCTCCTGAGTAGCTAGGATTATAAGCCACTGGCACCCAACTGTTAGGAAAGATTTAGACCAAAGGAAGTTTGTTCTAAGCAGTGACTTGTTTGACGTACAGTGACTTAAACTTCTTGCTAACCTTTTGAGTAGGGTGTGCTGTCTTCCTGGACCCTACCACAGCTGAAGAAGATGAGTAAAGCTGGGTTATTATAGGTGCTATTATTTATTATCCCTCCCAGCTTTTAGAGGAGAAAACTGAGGCACACAGAAGGGAAAGAATCGTATACCATACACCACCTTACAACAGTAGTCAGGGGTTGGGCTACTGTGTTCTGGAAGGACTCCATGGACAGACTCCATGCAAGCTGCTATGGTGTCCATGCCATCAGGTCAGGGAGGCAAAGATCCCACGGGAGAAATACAGGTGACCCTTGCTTCCCATAGGGGGTTTGGTTTTTTTAACACTCCTCCTGCAAGGATACCAGAACCCAAGGGTGCTCGATCCTCTTATGGAAAAATGGCCCAGTATTTATAAATAACCTTGAAACATCTCCCCATGGACTTTAAATAATCTTTAGAGTGTCTACACCACCCAAAATAAACACTATGTGAATAGGGGTTTTACTGTAAACATTTATGGAGTCGTCACAAGAAAAAAGTCTGCACGTGTACAGTTCAAAAATATATAATTCACGCCAGTACTGGGGCTTGAACTCAAAGCCCTCACACTCTTGCTTGGCTTTTTTGCTCTAAGTTGGTGCTCTATCACTTGAACTACATACATCTCCATTTCCAAAATGTGTGTGTGTGTGTGTGTGTGTGTGTGTGTGTGTGTGTGTAGTTTTTGTTTTTTTATTCTGATCCTGGGGCTTGAACACAGGGCCTAGGCACTGTTTTGAGCTTTTTTTGCTCAAGGTTACCACTCTACTACTTGAGCCATAGCTCCCCTTCTGGCTTTTTTGGTGGTTAATTAGAAATAAGAGTCTCCCAGACATTCCTGCCAGGGTTGGCCTTGAACCATGATCCTCCAATCTCAGTTTCCTGAGTAGCTAGGATCACAGGCATGAGCTACCAGAAGCATCCTTCCCCCACCCCAGAACTTTTCTCTACCTCTCCACTGCCCCCTCCCCAATTTTTTTTCTTTTGATCTGAGATTGGTTGAATCCTTAGAACTCACAGGGCGGAGGACCAATTGCATTTGAATCAAAGGATTGTGTATTGAAAAAAAATCATGTCTAAGTTGAACATGTGCAGGCTTTGATGTTTGCCATCGTTTCCTCAACAATACGGTATAGTAATGGTGTAGCATTTACATGCACAGCCTCATGTCACTTGGAGGTGGCTGAAACTGGGGGAGGCACACGGCTTGTGGGCAATCCCTGCCCCATTTTTACACAAGGGACCTGAGAATCTAACTTTAGGATCTTCCGATGTCCTGAAACAATCTTTATAAGCCCTACTGAGGGTAACCACATAAAGAACAGGACAGTTCAGAGAGAGATGGTCCTGGGTAAATGGTCATCATCTCTGTGAAAGAATGTGTACATTGTAGAGCTCCACCTGGAAGGACAATAGGATTTTCTGTGTACTGGTACTGGGACTTGAACTCAGGGCCTAGGCACTGTCCCTTAGTGTTTTTGCTGATGGCACTCTACCACTTGAACCACAGCTCCATTTCTGACTTTTTCTGGTTTATTAAAGAGTCTCATAGACTATTTTTCCCTAGCTGGCTTTAAACCCCAATCCTCAGATCTCAGCCTCCTGAGTAGCTAGGATTACTGGTGTGAACTACCAGTGCCACGCTGACAGCAGGACTTTTGAGTCTCTACCCAGAAACAAAGACAAAGGCAAGCCAGTAGAATGAGCTGAAACAGGGCCCAAGAGGCCAGTTCCTAATATACAGTGCTTCCCCTTGAAGTGCTGTCCTCACAGCAACTTAGGCCCACAGGGGACAGTGGCTGGAAGAAAATGCCCAGCTAGGCACAGCCCAGTCACAGTGCAACAGCAATTCACAGCCATTTTCCTCTCTCTCCGGCACCCTGGCCTGCCTCACTTCTCCCAAACCCCGAAGAAGTCTGGCTTGACATGGTTGAATACAAGAGGGTGGACGCCAGAAGAGAGAGTGCCAGGCTAGAAGGCTGGACTTTTCCCTCCCTGCTTCCTCACCTTGTATCTGTGGCCTTTCCCAGAACATTCAACACCTCTGAGCTCCCCCTCCCTTTCCCTCCCGCCCTCCTTCTTTCTCTTCCTGTGGCTGTGTCATCTCTCTCCCTCTCTCCTTCCCTCCCTCCTTCTCTCTCTCTTTCTGTTGGCTATATTCCTTTTCTCTTTCTTAAGCTTCCTGTTGTCTGTGCCCTCCCTCCCTTCCTCCCCCCTCTCTGGCCCCTTTTAGAGGTCTGAAGCCACAAAAGTTCAAGGTAACAATTGTTCTTCTCTGTAGCTGAAGACACAAACCACTGGATAAATCCCTGACTACCCTCCAAATGGTAGCAGAGGGGTCTGGCTGCGCTGCTGAGGTCCTTCAGATAAGTTTCTTATGGATGGCTGTTTGAGGACAAATAGCATGCCAACTGTGGTTGACACTGAGTGAATGTCTATTTCTTGACAGGCATGGTTTCAATGAATGAACTTACTTCATGGTTTCAATGATGCTATTCATCAGGAAACTGAGGCACAGGAAGAGTCACCTGGCTTGTGAGTAAGTACCCCCCAGCCCTCAGAGCTTACATACTTGATCCTTGGCAGGTTCTGGTTGTTTCTGTCAGCGGGAGGCAGGGAGATCCTGTCAGTTCATCGCTGCATCACAAGGCCTGAGACCAGGCCTGTCTTAGGGTACTTGAACAAAGGTCAAGGTTCCTGACTCTGGCCAGAAAGATTGCCTTTGACTGGATTTGGGGTAGCAGAGGAAGAGAGAGCAAGAAGTCAAGTTTCTAGAGCCCTAGAATTGGTGCACATGACCTTCCCGTTGCCCATGATGCAATATGGGCAGGATTGTGAGCCTTTCCTCAGCTCTGGAGTCAACTAGACTCCAGCCATAGCCTCCAATTGCAAGTACCTACCTGTTCCAATGAGGGCCTTGCCTGGGGGAGTGTGAGGAGGGGGGACGGGCACCCAGAACCCTTCCTGTCCCACCTGGCATAAACAGGCCAGGTCAGTACCAGCTTGGTGTTACAGGTAGGCCAGCTTTGGATGGGCTTCTCTCTGGCCTGGCTGTCTCCTGAACCAGTTTGCAGAAAGGACTTTCTCATGGGTCTTAAGAAGACAGCTGTCTGAATCAGGAAGCCTTGACTCCCAGGCCTTCTGCGCCCCCTAGTGGAAGCATTGCAATCTCTGAGCCTAACAACCTCCCTCACTGTCTGCCTTCCTCCCTACTCTTCTCGCCTTTATTCACCCACCCTCTATGGAATTCTTGTCCACTGGGTTCCAGGGACATCTCATTGTCATGTGATGGGGACACGGTGCTTGCCCAAGGTGCTCTTCTCAGTCACTCAGCCATCCACCCAATGCTCTAGCAGCCTCTTGTCAATGTCAGGGGACGTTATCACTGCCCTCACTGGGCACGGCCTGGCTGCTGCCAGTCAGGATGCTCTGGAGAGATGCAGGTGACAGAGGAACAGAATGGCCGGCCCTGCAGGGGATAGCGGCCAGATGCCTCCACAGTGACACTGAGCTGAGCAGTGGGTGGGGAAGGCACAGGAATAGCAAGTGTGTCTGGGTGTACCTCTGTGTGTGTCCATGTGTCTCTATGTGTCCGTGTATGTCAGTAAGTGCCAGTGTGTGTCCATGTGTGTGCCTATGCATGTCAGTGTGTATGTGTTGGTGTCTATGCATGTGTTTGTGTATGGGAATGGTGTGTGTGCATGTATGTCTGTGTGTTTGTGTATGGGAATGCAGGGTGGGGTAGGAGGTGTGTTTGCAGAGTCTCAGGGCACCCTCTGGTGGGGCTTGAACAGCTAAATCAGGTTGTCTAGGTGTAAGAAATAGGGTATGCTGGGATGCAGGACAGGGGAAGAGACCATCCTAGCTAGAGAGGAGAGAGAAAGACCAAGCACCTGCAGTCCAGACTGTTTAGGAGCCTGCAAAGAGTCTCCAGTGACTGGTGTGTACAGTGAATGGGGAGAGGGTAGAAGGGGGTGTGAGGATTGGGGCTGACCCCTGGGGCTGTTAGGATCTTCTGAAGTTTTAGGCACAGGGGTGAACACAGTTGGACTTTTGGAAAGAACACTAGTCTAGATCACTAGATGCATAGAGTGTGGAGAGACAGAAGAGGGATGGAAGGACACATATCTGTAGATGAGGTAACCCTTGGCTCCCAACTATGTGATGCCAGAAAAGTCCTGGGGCTTCTTTGAAGTCTGGACCCTTTAGCTATCAGATAGGGGTGGGTGATGATGTACAACCCATAGAGTTAGGAAGATGAGGGGAGCCAGGGCACAGAAAACCCTAACTACAGGAAGGACACAGGATACTCATAAATGATCTTAATTGAGTCAGAGGGCCAAGCACACAGCAATTGCAATTGTCTGAGTAAAGCTGTAGATGGTCTAAATGAAACCATGGGCCCTGGAAGGAGAAAAGAGCACTCGTTTGACTTTTGGGGGGGTAGGGGGGCAAGGATTTTTACCTTTCCAGAAATCTCTTGTAGGCAGTTCTGTCTTTCTTCCTCCAGTATTTCCTGGGTCTCTTCCTCCCAACCTTCTGCTCCTGGCTTGGCCACCTGCAGTTTGTCTGGTTGGGGTGAGGCACAGGCCCCCTGGGAATCTGGCAAAGGCTCTTCTGGCTGAACCTCCAAACTCCACATCCAACATGACAATAGGTGTTGACTGGACTTTCAGTCAAATGACAGTCAGATGTAGCTTATCTGTGAAGCTGGTGGAGGTGGTGAGAAAGGAATCGTGGAGAAGGCCGCCATGGAGACTGGCTGGTGGTATCTAGGCTTCATCCCTGACTCCATAGGGAGTTAACATCAAGCAAGCTCACTTCTGGACACCCCTTGGACACAGCCCCTTGAAGTTTCTAGTGCAGGCTGCCTTCCTCCCAACCCTGACCCCAAGGTGTACAGCTTGATTCTCCTCAGAGCATGTGTTCCTTGGGTTGCCAGCAATGGGTGGAGAGTTGGAGTACAGCAATGATGAGGGGGAGAGAGGGAGGGGAGGAAGAGGGGAAGAGGGAGAGAGAGAGTAGGGGAGGGGAGCAAGAGGGAAGTAACTTGAGAGCAGAAAATCCACAGATTCCCCGTCTCAGTTTCTCCACCAATAAAATGGAAATAGCCAGGAAATGGTAACTCACGCCTGTAATCCTAGCTACTCTGGAGGCTTAGATCTGAGGATCATGATTTGAAGTCAGCCCAGGCAGGAAAGTCAATGGGTCTCTTTTTTTTGGGGGGGGGTCCGGTTGTGGTCCTGAACTCTGGGCCTGGGCGCTGTCCCTCAGCTCTTCAGCTCAAGGCTAGCACTCTACCACTTGAGCTACAGTGCCACTTCCAGCTTTTTTTTTGCTTATGTGGTACTGAGGAATCGAACCCAGGGCCTCATGCATGCAAGGCAAGCGCTCTACCACTGAGCCAACTTCCCAGCCCATCTATGGGTCTCTTATTCCAATTAGCCACCAAAAAGCCAGAAGTGGAGCTGTGACTCAAGTGGTACAATGCTAACCTTGAGTGAAATGGCTCAGGGACAGTGCCAAGTCCCTGAATTCAAGCCCCAGAACTGGCAAAAAAGAAAAAAGAAGAAGGGGAAGGGGAAGGAGAAGTAGGAGAAAGAGAAGAAGGAGGAGGAAAAGGAAGTAACAGCTGTTTCCCACTAAAGCAAGTTCCTTGTAAGTGGGAGACTGGTCTGTGGTGAATTTCTTTTTTTTTTCCCCCCCAGTCGTGGCACCTGAACTCTGGGCCTGGGTACTGTCCCTCAGCTCTTCAGCTCAAGGCTAGCACTCTACCACTTGAGCCACAGCGCCACTTCTAGCTTTTTCTGCTTATGTGGCGCTGAGGAATCGAACCCAGGGCCTCGTGCATGCAAGGCAAGCACTCTACCACTGAGCCACCTTCCCAAACGCTGTGGTGAATTTCTTAAATGCAAGGGACCTTCTTTCCCTCATCTCCTTTCCTACTCTTATAGAGTTGAACTTGGAACCATTTCCTGACTTTAAAACACAGAGGCCTGACCAAACTTTGACTGTTAGATACAAAGGATTTCTGTGCCCCCTTTAATCTACCTGGGTACCTCAGTGGCTATAGCAGAGGGGCTCCCCAAGTATGAAGGGGGTGTGATCCCCAACCAAGAAGACTGAGACTTGGAGACATCTTTGAACTTCAAGCATGGACTAAAGCAGGCAGAACAGAGACCAGGAAGAGCATACCCAAGCGTAAACCCCAGCTTCTATCCAGGCTAAGTATCCTCCTGCCTCTCCTGTCCCCAGATGTGAGTAGGAGGAAAGAGGCAGATCCAGGCAAAGCTCATCCCTGGCCTCTTCTGCTCCAATGGCCTTTCACAATCAGCAGATCTTCTGAGTCTCCTTTGCCCATGACCTGAAAGTCCAAGAGGCCATAATAGCCATGGAGAAACTGAGGAGACTACGAGTAGAGGAAATGTCCCCATAGCCCCTCCACTGCCCTGGCCCACCCCGACAGCCCCAATGAGCTCACGTCTGCAGGAACCTCAATGCTTATAACCAGGATGCTGAGACAAACTTGGAAGGCAGAGCTAGGTGAGAAGTACTGGCTTGTCTCCTCAGGAATGTGTGGGCCAATTAAAACTGTCTCCCAGATGGCTCTAGCGGAAGCTGGGGCTGCCCCCAACCCCAACATGCTGGCCAGCCTCCAGGCTGAAGCTCTAGTGGGCCTACTCTGTGTCAGACATCAGGGTGGGTGCTGGGGAAACAGGAAGCAACAAGAACTACAACAGACAGGCACACTGTGTGTGTGTGGTGTGTGTGTGTGTGTGCATGCATATGTGTGCATGGGCCAGTCCTAGGGCTTGAACTCAGGGCCTGGCTCTGTCCCTGAGCTTTCTTGTTCAAGGCTAGCACTCTCCCACTCTCCCACAGCTTCACTTTTGGCTTTTTTTGTAGTTTATTGAAGATAAAAGACTCACAGACTTCCTGACCTGGCTGGCTTCAAACTGCTCATGATCCTCAGATCTCAGCCTCCTGAGTGGCTAGGTTTACAGGCATGAGCCATTGGAGCCCAGCCATACACACTTTTGGTAGCAGATGGCCAGAGATCTCAGGGGTCTGTGATGTCCTATATACCACACCATCTCTAATCTCTCATGGGCCACCAGACCTGCCTCTTCCTAACCACAAGTCCTATGCTTTTAGTTTGTCTTCTTTCATTTGATCCTTTCTTTCTTCCTTCCTTCCTTCCTTCCTTCCTTCCTTCACCCCTCCCCACCCCCACTTTCTTTATTTTTTTATATGCTGGTCCTGGGGTTTGTTTCTGAGCACTTGGGCCTGGACAATATTTCTGAGTCTTTTGTTCAACCACAGAGCTCCACTTCCAGTTTGGGGGCTGTTAATTAGAGATAAAGTCTCACAGACTTTCCTGCTCAGGCTGACTTCAAACCACAATTCTCAGCTCTCAGCCTCCTAAGAAGCTAGGATTAGAGGCATCCAGGCATTTTTTTCTTATATGAGATAGAGTCTCTTGCTGGTCTTGGCATTGTTAATTTTCCTTCTGCAGCTTTCTAAGGACAGGGATGACAGGCATGCACTGCCACACCCAGATCTCTCTCCTTTCACTTTTTTTTTCCACTAAAATGTTTTTTTCAGTGTACTTTTTTTTCTGCAAAAACGTTACACTCATAGGTTGACAAGTATATTCTGGTGAAATAAATCAAGACTGTTGCACATGCATATTTAAATGAACTGACCAAAAATATTGCCTATAGTTCACATTTGAAAATTTTAAACGGAGAACTCAAAGTAGAACAATCAGGACGGAAATGATTTTCCTGTATTTCATTTGATGAATCATGTTGGTCGCAGATTTAGGAAAGGCCTTTTAGCATAGCAGCTGGAAAGAGTTCATAGATCTACACAAGTGAACCGTTTATTATATTCCGTTTCTGCTCACTGATGGGCTGAGTGTTTGTACTGCTGATGGGAGCTGGCACTCTAATTAGAAGGCGATTGTCTTTAATCCTTCAGCTGAATGAGCCGACTTGGCAGCAGGACAAGGGAAAGACTGTAATGAGGCCAGTTCCAATACCATGGACTAGCACAGGGCACCCCTTTACTCTTGGGATAGATTTTTCTCAAACTTCCTTCCTCCTTCCCTCCCTTCTTTCCTTCCTTCCTTCCTCCCTTCCCCTTCCCCTTTTCTCTTTCTTTTCTGGGGTGCTAGTACTGGGGCTTAAACTCAGGGCCTCCTATTTTCACTCAGTTTTCTTGCTTTACCACATGAGCCATGCCTCCAGACCAGCTTTTTACTGATTCATTGAAGAGGGAGTCTTGAAGACTTTTCTTCCTTGGGTGGCTTCGAACCTTTATCCTCCAGGTCTCAACTTCCTGAGTAGTTAGGATCACCGGCATGAACCACCAGCACCCAGCTAGTCTCCACATTTTTTAAAGCCTAAATAGAAGATGAGAGAGCAAAATAAAGATGTCTGGAAAGAAGGGCTCATTCACAAGGAATAGCAATTACTGGGATATCAAGGAAGAATTTCTGACACAAACCAAAATGGTCATGTCATATTTTTATTGTATACACACACATGCCAGTACTGGGTCTTGAACTCATGGTTTCAGTTCTCCCTTAGCTTTTCACTCTAGCCGGCTGGTGTTCTACCATGTGAGCCACAGCTCCACTTCCAGCTTTTAACTGGTTAATTGGAGATAAAAGTCTCATGGGTTTGTCTACCCAGGCTGGCTTTGAACTGCAATCCTCAGAACTCAACCTTCTGAGTAGTTAGGAGGAATTCAAAAGATAGGCATGCTATCAGAGACTAGGATTGGAACAGGAAACAAAAGGTTAAAGGATCAGATGAATCCCTCCCCCCTCCCACACACACACCTTTAAGGAACTTTCCCAGAAGTTCAACATTACATTTTATACCTCACTGGCCAGAGCAGTGTCACATTGCTACCTTCACTGCAAGAGAGGCTTGGAAGTGTATTTGTAGTTGACCGTTTGCTTTTCCCAACAATGCTGGATTTCTTTAGATTTAAAAAAAATACAAGCTAGGGCCGGGAAGGTGGCTCAGTAGTACAGTAATTGCCTTGTATGCATGAGACCCTGGGTTTGAATCCTCAGCACCACATAAGCAGAAAAAGACAGAAGTGGCACTGTGGCTCAAGTGGTAGAGTGCTAGCCTTGAGCTGAAGA